>NC_068455.1:17458322-17668322 GCF_023373465.1 Oncorhynchus keta | reverse complement strand
GGTGCATGCTGGGTGTTTTTGGAGTTTGAGTGTTTGGTGTGGAAAGCTCTATCCTAACTAACTTTCTTGATTCTATTCTTTTCTTTACATGTTATTTTCTATGGTGGAGGGTTAATGCAATATTTGTTTTTAGCGGTATCCAAAGTTTCTTTTTTCAAAGTTAGGGTGGAAGAGGACAGAGTAACGTTCCGGGGGGTTGCAAGGTATAGTGTGCGCAATGGCTTCTCAGCCTAGTGCGCAAGAGACGCTGTCGATTCAGCATGGTTTCAGGTGTGTTCCTGAGAACGGAGTTAAGGTGGAGGAGGTTCTGCTCGCGGTCGGTGAACAGGTAGGAGCTGAGTTTATACATTCTGCTTCTAGAATGAACAAGGCGGTGGTTGTGTTCATGAAAAGAGCTAATTTGGTCGGTAGGCTAATTGCTAGCGGAATATTTGTAAGGGATGTGTTGGTGTCAATTTCACCTCTCTCTACCCCTTCAACAAGAGTTGTAGTGGCAAATTTGCCTCCGTTTATTACGGATGATCAAATTAGGAAAGAGCTGAGTCGTTTTGGTAAGTTTGCTAGCGGTTTCCGTGTACTGTCAGCAGGTTTTCAGGCAGATGCCGTTAAGCACGTTGTTTCATTCAGGAGGCAAGTGTTTATGTTTCTGAACAATAATGAGCAACAGCTAAATGTGCATTTTAAAGTGAGGCATGGGGAGGGGCTCTATGCAGGTTTTGCCAGCACAGATAGTCTACGGTGTTTTGAATGTGGGGATTTGGGGCACAAGAGCTTTGCGTGCCCACATAAAGGCCATAGACAAGGGGAGGGTACGAGCGCAAGGGGGAAATCGAGGTGAAAATGCAGGGGTAAGGAGATGCAGACAGCAGAGGCTGGGCCTAGTCAGTCTAGAGATGGTGGTGTAGATGAGGCTGGGTCTAGTCAGGCTAGAGATGGTGGAGAAGCAGAGGCTGGGTCTAGTCAGGCTAGAGATGGTGGGGTAGCTGAGGCTGGGCCTAGACATGCTATGGAGGGTGGTATAGCTGAGGCTGGCCCTAGTCATGCTATGGAGGGTGTTGTAGCTGAGGCTGGCCCTAGTCATGCTATGGAGGGTGTTGTAGCTGAGGCTGGCCCTAGTCATGCTATGGAGGGTGTTGTAGCTGAGGCTGGCCCTAGTCATGCTATGGAGGGTGGTGCAGATGATACTGCGTCTAGTCAGGTTATTCTAGTGGATGAGGAGAGTATAGTGGGGAAGTGTAAGAGACTAGGGGAGGAGGAGGAGGGTGTCAAGAGGAAAAATAAAAAGGGTGTGGACAAAGGCACCATGGAAATGTTGCCTGTTGCTGTGGGTGAGGCCCTAACCAGAGAGAAAGGGCAGGTGGTCAGGGTGGGAGATAGAGAAGAGGAGGAAAGTGAGTCTGAGGAAGAGGATGAGGAGGTATTTTTTTCAGACTCCTCTTCAATTGGCCCGGAGCTGACAGCCAGTCAACCAGAGGGGTCTAAGTACACGTTGAGAGAACTGACAAGGTTCCTGAATGAGACTAAGGGGAAAAAAGTTAATCTTGAGGCTTTTTTTCCTGATCCTAGAAAGTTTGTAAGATCAGTACAACATGCTATGAGAAATGAGGGGCATGGTGTCCTCTCACCCAAGAAACGGTTTAGGTTGAGGAAGTGGGTCACAACAGTGCGTAAAGGTTTACCTTCAGACACTGTTTAAATGTTTAATTTCTTACTGACACTGGGGCTTTTTGAGCTTTGCTATTGGTCTATTTCTCTGCTGGCTTTTCTCCCACTTCTTATGGAGACTCTTCGGGTAGGCTCGCTCAATATAAATGGCGCCAGAGATGCGGGAAAGAGGAGTGTGTTGAGTGAATATGTAAAACATAAACAAGTACAGGTGTTGTTTCTGCAGGAGACGCATAGTGATGTGGTGAATGAAGTTGATTGGGGGCTCTGGTGGAAAGGGGCAAGTGTGTTGAGCCATGGGACAAATCTTAGTGCAGGGGTGGCAGTCCTTTTTGCACCGGGTCTGGCTGTAAAAATTTGCTCCTCAAAGGAGGTGTGTAGGGGTAGGTTGCTTGTTGTTAAAGCAGAAATTACCAACATGTGTTTTGTCTTTATAAATGTGTATGCGCCTAACACAGGGAGAGAAAGAGGGGTTCTATTTGGGAGTCTTAGACAGGAACTCACAAGTAGCGCCTGAGGAGACGCTGGTGATCGGAGGTGACTGGAACTGTACAATGGATTTTACAAAAGACAGAAATGGGGAAGAGCCTCATTCAGTGTCAGTGGGAGTGTTAAGGGACATCTTTAATCAGTTTGACCTAGTGGATGTTTGGAGAACTAAACATCCAAACACAAGACAGTATACGTGGGTGAAGGTTTTTGGGGCTAGGGTGAGTGCAGCTCGACTTGATCGTTTTTACATGTCCAGGAATCAGAGCAATAGGCTTCTGAGTGCTACCATTCTCCCAGTGGGGTTTTCGGA
Organism: Oncorhynchus keta; assembly: GCF_023373465.1. NCBI lineage: Eukaryota > Metazoa > Chordata > Actinopteri > Salmoniformes > Salmonidae > Oncorhynchus > Oncorhynchus keta. The sequence goes on along the minus strand of NC_068455.1, from coordinate 17,665,855 downwards.
TCACCACATAACCATGGCTCGGCTGTCTATTTCACCAGGGCCCCGGCAGGCATCTTATTGGAAGTTCAATGTAAAGCTCTTACAAGATGCCACTTTTTGCTCAGGTTTCCAGACTTTTTGGGAAAGATGGGGGCAGCGAAGAGAGGAGTATGAGTCTCTGAGTCAGTGGTGGGATGTGGGGAAAGTGCAAATTCGGCTTTTCTGTCAACAGTACACAGCTCTCTCATCCTCAGAGGCTAGGAGAGTGTTGGGGGAACTAGAGCGGTGTATTAGTGAGATGGAGGTAGAGATGGTGGGGCAAGGCAATGTAGGCCTCCAGGCTAACTTAGCCGAATACGTAGGGACCTGGGCAGTTTTTTCCAGGTTAAAGCAAAGGGAGCACTTGTAAGAGCTAGGTTCTCCATGCTCAAGGAGATGGATGCTCCCAGCTCCTTCTTCTTTGGTTTGGAAAGACAGAGCAGTGAAGCCAAGGGTATGCATTGTCTACGGCTGTCTGATGGGCGGGTGACCTCTGTGGTGGGGGAGATGCGGGAGCGGACTGTGGAGTTTTATACTGAATTGTATAGGGCAGAAATGTGTGATCCTATGTGTGCTCAGGTCTTGTTCGCAGGACTCCCTAAGCTCTCTCGGGCACAGAGGGATGAAATGGACATTCCTCTGTTGTCACATGAACTGGCAGAGGCAGTAACCCAGATGTCCCCCGGTCGTGCACCCGGGGTTGATGGACTTCCAGTGGAATTTTACAAAAAATTCTGGGAACAATTGGACAGGATTTCTTTTGCGTGTTGCGAGAATGCATAGGGGTAGGAGAGTTGCCGATGAGCTGCCGTCGGGCGCTCTGACTCTCCTGCCCAAAAAAGGGGACTTGTGTGAACTTAAGAACTGGAGGCCTGTGGCGTTACTCTGTGCGGACTACAAGATTTTGCCAAGGTCCTCTCTAACAGACTGAAGTCCCATCTGGACTCTATAATACACAAGGACCAGACATATTGTGTACCGGGACGCTCAATCACGGACAACTTGTTCTTGATTAGGGACATGTTGGACTTGTCGAGAGGTTCTAATGTGAACTTTGGACTGGTCTCTTTAGATCAAGAGAAGGCTTTTGATAGAGTGGATCATGAGTATCTGTTTAATGTGATGTCTGTGTTTGGGTTTGGGAAGAGTTTTGTGACCTGTGTGAAGCTGTTGTATGCTGGGGCGTCATGTATGGTTAAGGTGGGAGGGGGCTCAGTAGGCCAGTCTGGGTGAGACGGGGCATTAGACAAGGATGCCCTCTATCTGGGCAGCTGTACACACTAGCCATTGAGCCTTTTTTAGGACTGCTACGCAGGAGACTGCGGGGAGTGTGCTGGACAGGCATGGATGTGGTGACAGGAATTGCAGTCTCAGCATATGCAGATGATGTTTCTGTGATGGTCAGGGATGGGCAAGATATGCAGGAACTAGAGACCAGTCTGAAGGTGTATGAGGGAGCTTCATCAGCTAAGGTAAACTGGGGAAAGAGCAAAGCTCTGTTATGTGGGGCATGGGGGATAGGGCTCCTCCTCTGCTTCCAGGGGTTTGCAGTGGGGTTGTGAAGGGCTTAAAGTGTTGGGGGTGTACCTGGGCTCGGAGAGGTGGGTCAGCAAGAACTGGGAGGGGCTGACACAGGCAGTGGTGTCAAGACTGGCCAGGTGGAGGTGGCTCCTGTCCCAAGTGTCATATAGAGGGAGGGTGCTGATAATCAACAACCTGGTGGCATCTTCCTTGTGGCATAAACTGGCTGTCCTCAACCCCCGCCGGTCTGCTTGCAGACCTGCAACGCAAGCTGGTGGACTTTTTTGGTCGGGACATCACTGGCTGAAGGCAGCAGTTTTGTACATGACCGTCCACGAAGGAGGACAGGGCCTGGTGGAACTGGAGAGCAGGATGGCTGCTTTCAGACTAAAGGCGGTGCAGAGACTGCTGTACCACACTGATGTTGGCTGGAGGGAACCAGCATGCGCTGCTGAGGAGAGCAGGCGGATTAGGGTTGGACCGGCAGCTGTTCCTCATGAAGCTGGAGAGGCTGAGTACAGCAGGTCTCTCAGAGTTTTACTCTGCGGTGCTGAGGGCCTGGCAGCTGCTAAGGCCCACACGAGAAGGGGTGTGGAGCCTGGGCAGTGGGTGTGGGAGGAGCCCATCTTCCACAACCCAGCCATCCCTTTGAGATCGGTTCAGTCGGCCACCCTGCAGAGGCAACTGATGGCAGGGGGTTTACAAAGGCTGGGTGACCTGAGACTGCTGGGAGAGGAGGGGTGGAAAACCCCGGAGGTCTTGGCGCAACAAACAGGAATAACGTCTCTTAGGCTGCTGGAGAGATTCCTGGAGGAGGTCCAGGAGGCACTGTCTGAGCCGGTAAGGGGGTGTTTGAGAGGCCAAAGGGAGAGGGGCCACCAATGTTCCCGCCACTGCAGGTGACGGCAGAGACTGGAGACTGGCAAGGGGGTCTGGAGGACTTGTTAGATTTTAACACTCCGAGCCTGGGGAGTTTGAGGGGTGGGAGGTAAAGCCCTCTACAACCTCTGCGTTAAGGTGAGGAGCATTAGAAGCCTAACAGGAGTGAAGGCACATCAGTGGCAGGGGGTATGTGGGGGCGGAGAGTATGGTGGGTTTTAGATGGAGGGCGCTCTACAAACCCCCAGTACCAAAGAGGTCAGGGGACCTCCAGTGGAGGGTTCTTCATGGAGCCCTGGCCACTAACAGCTGGTTGGCACGGGTTGATCCGGGAATTGGGCAGGGGTGTCCTTTCTGTCAAATGAAAGAAACTGTAATTCATGTGTTTTCTGTGTGCACCAGGTTAATGCCATTAATGTCTCTGTTGGAATGTCTGTGTGACAGGTTGGGGGTGGTTTTTGCTGTTGGGATGTTTATAATGGGATACAGGTATTCGAGTAAGGAGAAAGAAAAATGTGTTTTGTTGAATTTTCTGTTTGCTCAGGCAAAGTTAGCTATTTGGCTAACAAGGAGGAACAGGGTCAAAGGTGGGGGATAACAGACCCTTTACTACTGTTTCATGGGATGGTCTCTGCGCGCCTTAGGGTTGAGTTTGAGTTCTATAAAATGATCAAATGCGTGGAGATGTTTGAGGAGATATGGTGTGTTGGGGGGGCTGTCTGTATTGCTGGGGAAGATGTTTTGGATATACGGTTGTAGGAGATGGTTTTTGTGTAATTTTATTTATTTTTTATTTTTTTTAAATTTATTTTAGGAGTGGGGGGGTGAGTTTTAAATGAATTAAGAATGTTTCAATAAAGCAAGACCAAAAGTCAAAGTCTCTCTCTCTCTCTCTCTCTCTCTCTCTCTCTCTCTCTCTCTCTCTCTCTCTCTCTCTCTCTCTCTATTCTCTCTCTCTCTCTCTATTCTCTCTCTCTCTCTCTATTCTCTCTCTCTCTCTCTATTTCTATTCTCTCTCTCGCTCTCTATTCTCTCTCTCTCTCTCTCTCTCTCTCTCTCTCCTCTCTCTCTCTCTCTCTCTCTCTCTCTCTCTCTCTCTCTCTCTCTCTCTATTCACTCTCTCTCTCTCTCCTCCTATTCTTTCTCTCTCTCTCTATTCCTATTCTCTATCTCTCTCTCTCTCTATTCCCATTCTCTCTCTCTCTCTAATCCTATTCTCTCTCTATATATATTCATATTCTCTCTCTCTCTCTCTCTCTCTCTCTCTCTCTCTCTCTCTCTCTCTCTCTCTCTCTCTCTCTCTCTCTCTCTCTCTTTCTGTGTCTCTCTCTCTCTCTTAATATGCATATGAGGGTTATACATGCAACATCTTATGTAAATGCTTTGAGTTAATCATCACCTTAGAAAGCGCTCTCCATTTCATTGTGTTTGGCTTTGAGACAACATCCACAATGACCATGTTTTCCACTGTTTCAAACTGTTGTTCAACATCTTACTTCAAACTGATTATCATAGTGATGTCAATAATAGAACAATAGAGCCCTGAGTACCTGGTCATTAGGACCTGATGGAGGGACAATAGAGCCCTGAGTACCAGGACATTATAAACTAATACAGGAACAATAGAGCCCTGAGTACCAGGTCATAAGGGACCTGATGGAGGGACAATAGAGCCCTGAGTACCAGGTCATTAGGACCGGATGGAGGGACAATAGAGCCCTGAGTACTAGGTCATAAGTGACCTGATGGAGGAACAATAGAGCCCTGAGTACCAGGTCATTAGAACCTGATGGAGGGACAATAGAGCCCTGAGTACCAGGTCATTAGGACCAGATGGAGGGACAATAGAGCCCTGAGTACTAGGTCATTAGAACCTGATGGAGGGACAATAGAGCCCTGAGTACCAGGTCATTAGAACCTGATGGAGGGACAATAGAGCCCTGTGTACCAGGTCATTAGAACCTGATGGAGGAATCACAGGAATCTGCTGCTGCTCATGTTGGTATCTGTACTGATGGCGCAAAAGCCATGACAGGGAGACATGGAGACATTGATAACGCACGTGCAAGCAGTTGCTCTCGACGCCACTTGGGTACACTGCAGCATCCACCGAGAGGCTCTTGCTGCCAAGGGAATGCCTGACAGCTTGAAAGACATTTTGGACACTACAGTGAAAACGGTTAACTTTGTTAAAGCAAGGCCTCTGAACACTCATGTACTTTCTGCACTATGCAATGATATAGGCAGCGACCATGTAACACTTTTACAACACACAGAAGAAGTGCGCTGCTTATCAAGGGGCAAAGTATTGACATGTTTTTTTTAATTGAGTGACGAGCTTAAAGTTTTCTTTACTGACCAAAATGTTCTGTCTGACTGTTTGCATGATGACGAGTTTCTCACACGACTGGCCTATCTGGGTGATGTTTTTTCTTGCCCGAATGTACCTATTTGAGAGTGGATTTTCTGCCCTCACTAGCATGAAAACTAAGTACAGGCACAGACTGTGTGTGGAAAATGGTTTAAGACTGAGACTCTCTCCAATACAACACAACATGTTGCTAGAGGTTGAATGTTTGAAGGGGTACAGGACTATAAGAAGTTTGGGAACCTCTGCACTAGGGGAACACCTGATAACCGCTTCAAGACATGATCCTGGTTGAAGGCTGGCCTGGAAACGTCTCAGGTGGGGTAGAGGAAAGAGGCTAGCAACACCTTGTCCTTAACACACCACTCTTTCAGTAGTGGAGCAAAGCTTGAGCATAGAGTACCTGCTTGTAGAAAAGGTGTGAAGATACTGTAAAATGAATGGGGTAACACTTTGGTTTAAGTGGCCTGATAAGGTTGTACATGCAGAACAGAGTACGGAATACAGCTGTGGCTTTTAGTGGATAAAGACTAGAAAACCACACATACTCGCTACTGTAACCCTGTCAAAGAAATGGCAACATGCCTGTCTCACTGTATGCTGCTGAAAGCAGCAGAGGACTCAGAGGCTGTAGTCAGGGAGGGTGTATATCGTGGACGACACAAGCAATGTGTGCCTGAGCTGGGACTTTATTTCAGAAGTGGGTGTGTTGCATTAGTGTACTGTTTTATGTTTGCACACTGCTGTTACCTAGTCTATATTGGCTCACAATGGCTGATTGGAATTAAAGCCTGCACTTTGTTGTACAAAGCTGTCCTGATGGGTCGTCGTGAGGCTGTGAGACAGGCAGCAGAAGCTCATACACTGAACAGTAAAACATGCAATACTGCTCTTAGCCCTTTTCAGGCAAATGAGGTTAGTCCTTCCCTGCTTGTAGGAACATGTCATTTTATAAAGGAGAATTCCCTGCTAAATAGTGCCTTATGTGAGGTGGATCCTTCATCTCTTCTAATTGTATGTTCAGAATAATATTGGTATATCAACAACGCATTTTATTCCAAGGAAATTGCAAAGAATCTATCAGTAAATAGCCTTATACCTCAATCAAGGTCTATGTGATTAAAAGTAATTACATTTATCTGTAGATATTTTCAGGTGTAAAGACCGTTCTGCAGTCCTTCAACCAGGTCTTTCTCTATGTATAAACGCAACAATCGTTTAATGAAGCAAGTCCTAAAAGGCCCCCTTTGCCCTATAACAGGGATCACCAACAAGATGTTGTGCTCCTGAGTGGCTCAGTGGTCTAAGGCACTCCATCTCAGTTCAAGAGGTGTCAATACAGACCCTGGTTTGATTCCTGGCTGTATCACAACAGGTATTGATTGGGCGTCACACAGGGCGGTGCACAATTGTCCGGGTTTGGCCGGGGTAGGCTGTCATTGTGAATAAGAATTTGTTCTTAACTGATTTTCCTAGTTAAATAAAGGTAAAATAAAAATATTCTGGAGTGGATGTTTGCGAGACTGGAACATAATAAAAATAATTTGTAGATGTCAAATTGAACGCAAAAAGCCAAAATAGATATAATGTTCGACTAAAACATAATAATTTCCTAATTTCCTTACACTTGTATTTGATCACATATCTCTCTATTATGCGTGGGAATTACATGGGAACAGATTTCCACAATTAAAATCACTTGGAGCTGATTTCCTGGTTTAAACACACACACACACACACACACACACACACACACACACACACACACACACACACACACACACACACACACACACACACACACACACACACACACATGGAGACACACACACACACACACACACACACACACACACACACACACACACACACACACACACACACATGGAGACACACACACACACACACACACACACATGGAGACACAGTACCTCAGACCTTATACACAGTATCTGCTGCATGCACATACACTGAGAGTCCAACACATTAGAATCATCTGCTTTTTCCATGACAGACTGACCAGGTGAATCCAGGTGAATCCAGGTGAATCCAGGTGAAAGCGGTGATCTCTTATTGATGTCACTTGTTAAATCTACTTCATTCAGTGTAGATGAAGGGGATGAGTAAGGTTAAATTAGTATGTTTTAAGCTTTGAGACACATTGAGACATGGATTGTGTTTGTGTACCATTCAGAGGGTGAGTGGGCAAGACTAAATATTTAAGTGCCTTTGAACAGGGTATGGTAGTAGGTGCCAGGCACACCGGTTTGTGTCAAGAACTGCCATGCTGCTGGGTTTTTCACGCTCAACAGTTTCCTGTGTGTATGAAGAATGGTCCACCACCCGAAGGACATCCAGCCAACGACACAACTGTGGGAAGCATTGGAGTCCACATCTGCCAGCATGAGTGAGGGGGGAGGCAAGGGACTGTGAGGGGGAAGGCGGGAGAGGTGTGGGAAGGAGATGAAGAGGCTCTCTCTCATTCATTTATACAGAGCAGGGGGTGAGTGTCAGCCAATTATAGGAGCTGGAGCAGGTTTGATTCATCTGCAGAGAGCAAAGGGCTCCGCCGGACTGGCAGGTCGGCTATGTTAGATCCAAGGTGCTCTGCCAGACTGGCAGGTCGGCTATGTTAGATCCAAGGGGCTCCGCCGGACTGGCAGGTCAGCTATGTTAGATCCAAGGGGCTCTGCCAGACTGGCAGGTCAGTTATGTTAGATCCAAGGGGCTCTGCCAGACTGGCAGGTCGGCTATGTTAGATCCAAGGGGCTCCGCCGGACTGGCAGGTCAGCTATGTTAGATCCAAGGGGCTCTGCTGGACTGGCAGGTCAGCTATGTTAGATCCAAGGGGCTCTGCTGGACTGGCAGGTCGGCTATGTTAGATCCAAGGGGCTCTGCCAGACTGGCAGGTCGGCTATGTTAGATCCAAGGGGAGTTATGCAGACCAAAATCAGTCTCTACACACGCACACACTCACGCATAAACACAAACATGCACACAATCACACACACAATGGGATGCTATTGGCCAGTTTCAATAGATAGAATAACCAAATCACAAAGAATAGAGAGAGAGAGAAAGAGAGAAAGAGAGAGAGAGAAAGAGAGAGAGAGAGAACAAGGGAACAATAGAAAAAAGGAGCTGAAAGATAGTGGTGACATTGATTGATGTCTGAGCTCTCACCCTGATTCGCCGATTAAACCCATCAATCTATATGCAGAACAGGTGTCCAATGCAAATAGGACCAATCAGGCGGGACAAAATGGTTTTGTCAGGAAGTCATGGAAATAAAGCCAGGCAGTGAAGGTAGGGTCAGGGGAAAGAGAGGGCGAGAGAAGGATAGTTGGGAGATCTGATACCAGGAGTACGGAAGGTGTGATAGTCCAAATTAGGGTGATTTCATGGCCCTATACCTCCTGCGTTTGGTCCTGCACTGACAACCAAATTGCTTTGCCATTCTTTTCTCCTTTTTGCTTAGTGACCAAAGCTGACTGCTCGGGTTCACCGATGTATGCAACAATACACATCGCAATTGCCTGGCTTTACCCCTTTTGGGGGGTTAAACTATAATGTAGTTGTACCTTTTACAGAGGAAATGTGGTTTGTTGCTCACAGACATTTTACTATCTATATTTATTTTTTCATGGAAATACACAGAGTGTACAAGACTATTTCCATGACATAGACTGACCAGGTGAATCCAGGTGGAAGCTATGATCCCTTATTGATGTCACTTAAATCCACTTCAATCAGTGTAGATGTATTGGAGGATACAGGTTAAAGAAGAATGTTGAAGCCGTGAGACAAATGAGACATGGCTTGTGTATGTGTGCCATTCATTAAAGGTTTGTGCCAACTTTACACAACTGTGGGAAGCATTAGAGTCAACATGGACCAACATCCATGTGAAACGCTTTGTGACATGTTTTACCACTGACCCAGTTTGTAATACCTACAGTGGGAAGAAAAGGTATGTGAACCCTTTAGAATTACCTCGATTTCTGCATAAATTGGTCATAACATTTGATCTAATCTTCATCTAAGACACAACAATAGACAAACACAGTCTGCTAATAACACACAAACAATTATCATTTTTCATGTCTTTATTGAACACACCATATAAACATTCACATTTCAGGCTGGAAAAAGTAGATGAACTCTTGGATTTAATAACTGGTTGACCCTCCTTTGGCAGCAATAACCTCAACCAAACGTTTTCTGTAGTTGCGGATCAGACCTGCACAACGGTCAGGAGGAATTTTGGACCATTCTTCTCAACAAAACTGTTTCAGTTCCACAATATTACATTTACATTACATTTAAGTCATTTAGCAGACGCTCTTATCCAGAGCGACTTACAAATTGGTGCATTCACCTTATGACATCCAGTGGAACAGCCACTTTACAATAGTGCATCTAAATCTTTTAGGGGGTGAGAAGGATTACTTATCCTATCCTAGGTATTCCTTAAAGAGGTGGGGTTTCAGGTGTCTCCGGAAGGTGGTGATTGACTCCGCTGTCCTGGCGTCGTGAGGGAGTTTGTTCCACCATTGGGGGCCAGAGCAGCGAACAGTTTTGACTGGGCTGAGCGGGAACTGTACTTCCTCAGTGGTAGGGAGGCGAGCAGGCCAGAGGTGGATGAACGCAGTGCCCTTGTTTGGGTGTAGGGCCTGATCAGAGCCTGGAGGTACTGAGGTGCCGTTCCCCTCACAGCTCCGTAGGCAAGCACCATGGTCTTGTAGCGGATGCGAGCTTCAACTGGAAGCCAGTGGAGAGAGCGGAGGAGCGGGGTGACGTGAGAGAACTTGGGAAGGTTGAACACCAGACGGGCTGCGGCGTTCTGGATGAGTTGTAGGGGTTTAATGGCACAGGCAGGGAGCCCAGCCAACAGCGAGTTGCAGTAATCCAGACGGGAGATGACAAGTGCCTGGATTAGGACCTGCGCCGCTTCCTGTGTGAGGCAGGGTCGTACTCTGCGGATGTTGTAGAGCATGAACCTACAGGAACGGGCCACCGCCTTGATGTTAGTTGAGAATGACAGGGTGTTGTCCAGGATCACGCCAAGGTTCTTAGCGCTCTGGGAGGAGGACACAATGGAGTTGTCAACCGTGATGGCGAGATCATGGAACGGGCAGTCCTTCCCCGGGAGGAAGAGCAGCTCCGTCTTGCCGAGGTTCAGCTTGAGGTGGTGATCCGTCATCCACACTGATATGTCTGCCAGACATGCAGAGATGCGATTCGCCAGCTGGTCATCAGAAGGGGGAAAGGAGAAGATTAATTGTGTGTCGTCTGCATAGCAATGATAGGAGAGACCATGTGAGGTTATGACAGAGCCAAGTGACTTGGTGTATAGCGAGAATAGGAGAGGGCCTAGAACAGAGCCCTGGGGGACACCAGTGGTGAGAGCGCGTGGTGAGGAGACAGATTCTCGCCACGCCACCTGGTAGGAGCGACCTGTCAGGTAGGACGCAATCCAAGCGTGGGCCGCGCCGGAGATGCCCAACTCGGAGAGGGTGGAGAGGAGGATCTGATGGTTCACAGTATCGAAGGCAGCCGATAGGTCTAGAAGGATGAGAGCAGAGGAGAGAGAGTTAGCTTTAGCAGTGCGGAGCGCCTCCGTGATGCAGAGAAGAGCAGTCTCAGTTGAATGACTAGTCTTGAAACCTGACTGATTTGGATCAAGAAGGTCATTCTGAGAGAGATAGCGGTAGAGCTGGCCAAGGACGGCACGTTCAAGAGTTTTGGAGAGAAAAGAAAGAAGGGATACTGGTCTGTAGTTGTTGACATCGGAGGGATCGAGTGTAGGTTTTTTCAGAAGGAGTGCAACTCTCGCTCTCTTGAGGACGGAAGGGACGTAGCCAGCGGTCAGAGATGAGTTGATGAGCGAGGTGAGGTAAGGGAGAAGGTCTCCGGAAATGGTCTGGAGAAGAGAGGAGGGGATAGGGTCAAGCGGGCAGGTTGTTGGGCGGCCGGCCGTCACAAGACGCGAGATTTCATCTGGAGAGAGAGGGGAGAAAGAGGTCAGAGCACAGGGTAGGGCAGTGTGAGCAGAACCAGCGGTGTCGTTTGACTTAGCAAACGAGGATCGGATGTCGTCGACCTTCTTTTCAAAATGGTTGACGAAGTCATCTGCAGAGAGGGAGGAGGGGGGGGAGGGGGAGGAGGATTCAGGAGGGAGGAGAAGGTGGCAAAGAGCTTCCTAGGGTTAGAGGCAGATGCTTGGAATTTAGAGTGGTAGAAAGTGGCTTTAGCAGCAGAGACAGAGGAGGAAAATGTAGAGAGGAGGGAGTGAAAGGATGCCAGGTCCGCAGGGAGGCGAGTTTTCCTCCATTTCCGCCGGCTGCCCGGAGCCCTGTTCTGTGAGCTCGCAATGAGTCGTCGAGCCACGGAGCGGGAGGGGAGGACCGAGCCGGCCTGGAGGATAGGGGACATAGAGAGTCAAAGGATGCAGAAAGGGAGGAGAGGAGGGTTGAGGAGGCAGAATCAGGAGATAGGTTGGAGAAGGTTTGAGCAGAGGGAAGAGATGATAGGATGGAAGAGGAGAGAGTAGCGGGGGAGAGAGAGCGAAGGTTGGGACGGCGAGATACCATCCGAGTTTGGGCAGTGTGGGAAGTGTTGGATGAGAGCGAGAGGGAAAAGGATACAAGGTAGTGGTCGGAGACTTGGAAGGGAGTTGCAATGGGGTTAGTGGAAGAACAGCATCTAGTAAAGATGAGGTCGAGCGTATTGCCTGCCTTGTGAGTAGGGGGGGAAGGTGAGAGGGTGAGGTCAAAAGAGGAGAGGAGTGGAAAGAAGGAGGCAGAGAGGAATGAGTCAAAGGTAGACGTGGGGAGGTTAAAGTCGCCCAGAACTGTGAGAGGTGAGCCGTCCTCAGGAAAGGAGCTTATCAAGGCATCAAGCTCATTGATGAACTCTCAGAGGGAACCTGGAGGGCGATAAATGATAAGGATGTTAAGCTTGAAAGGGCTGGTAACTGTGACAGCATGGAATTCAAAGGAGGCGATAGACAGATGGGTAAGAGGAGAAAGAGAGAATGACCACTTGGGAGAGATGAGGATCCCGGTGCCACCACCCCGCTGACCAGAAGCTCTCGGGGTGTGCGAGAACACTTGGGCGGACGAGGAGAGAGCAGTAGGAGTAGCAGTGTTATCTGTGGTGATCCATGTTTCCGTCAGTGCCAAGAAGTCGAGGGACTGGAGGGAGGCATAGGCTGAGATGAACTCCGCCTTGTTGGCCGCAGATCGGCAGTTCCAGAGGCTACCGGAGACCTGGAACTCCACGTGGGTCGTGCGCGCTGGGACCACCAGATTAGGGTGGCCGCGGCCACGCGGTGTGGAGCGTTTGTATGGTCTGTGCAGAGAGGAGAGAACAGGGATAGACAGACACATAGTTGACAGGCTACAGAAGAGGCTACGCTAATGCAAGGAGATTGGAATGACAAGTGGACTACACGTCTCGAATGTTCAGAAAGTTAAGCTTACGTAGCAAGAATCTTATTGACTAAAATGATTAAAATGATACAGTACTGCTGAAGTAGGCTAGCTGGCAGTGGCTGCGGTGTTGACACTACACTAATCAAGTCGTTCCGTTGAGTGTAATAGTTTCTACAGTGCTACTATTCGGGGGCTAGCTGGCTAGCTAGCAGTGTTGATTACGTTACGTTGCGTTAAAAGAGACGACAATAGCTGGCTAGCTAACCTAGAAAATCGCTCTAGACTACACAATTATCTTTGATACAAGGACGGCTATGTAGCTAGCTATGTAGCTAGCTACGATCAAGCAAATCAAACCGTTGTGCTGTAATGAAATGAAATGAAAATGTGATACTACCTGTGGAGCGAAGCGGAATGCGACCGGGTTGTTGTTGGCTAGCTGTTAGCTGTTAGCTATTAGCTGTTAGCTAGCTAGCAGTGTCTCCTATATTTTTGGGATGTCTGGTGTGAACCGCTCTCGAGGTCATGCCACAGCATCTCAATCAGGTTGAGGTCAGGACTGACTGGGCCACTCCGGAAGGCGTATTTTCTTCTGTTCACCCCCGACTCCAAAACCATAAATTAACTGACGATACGGCTGTGGTTTTGGCCTGATCACCGATGACTATGAGACAGCCTTTAGGGAGGAGGTCAGTGACTTGGCAATGTGGTGCCAGGACAACAACTTCCCCCTCAGTGTCAGCAAGACAAAGGAGCTGAAGTACAGGAAACAAACTACTGGAAATGGAGGCCCGACCACACTACCATCCACTTCGACGGGGCTGTAGTGGAGCAGGTCGAGAGCTTCAAGTTCTTCGGTGTCCACATCACTAAGGAATTACCATGGTCCACACACCAACAGAGTCGTGAAAAAGGCACAACAGCACCTCTTCCCCCTCAGGAGGATGAAAAGATTTGGCATAGGCCCTCAGATCCTCAAAAAGTTATAGAGCTGCTCCATTGAGAGAATCTTGACTGGCTGCATCACCATTTGGTATGGAAACTGCTTGGCATCCGACCGCAAGGGGCTACAGATGATTATGAGTATGGCCCAGTACATCACTGGGGCTGAGCTTCCTGCTATCCAATACCTCTATGCCAGGCGATGTCAGAAGAAGGCCCTAGAGATTTTCAAAGACTCCAGCCACCCAAGTCATATACTGTTCTCTCTGCTACCGCATGGCAAGCAGTACCGACATAGCACGTATGGAACCAACTGGATTCTACACCTAAGCCATAAGACTGCTAGAAATAGATAATTAAATAGTTAACAAATAGCTAACAGGACTATCTGCATTGACCTTTTTTGCACTAACTCTTTTGACTCATCAAATATGCTGTTGTTAATGTTTATTATCTATCCTGTTGCCTAGTAATTTTATCCCTACCGATATGTACAGATCTACCTAAATGACCTCGTACCCCTTCACACCGACTCTGCACTGGTACCCCGTGTATATAGCCAAGTCATTGTTACTCATTGTGTATTTATTCCTTGTGTTATTAGGGCCCGTAAGTAAGCCTTTTACTGTTAGGCTACACCTGTTGTTTACGAAGCATATGTCAAATAAAAATGTATTGCTTGATAGAACATGCCTGTGACACCTCTGGCCCCCAGCTCATTTGAATAGACATGGAAGGAGAGAAGAAAAACAAGACAAAAATAAATCAATTCTACTTGAAAAAAAAATGGAATAGATTTTCTATGTGAAATAAGGGGCAAAAAAAATCGAATTGAAAAAATAAATAAAAATGACATTCTATGTGAAAAGAGAAAGATCAGCATGTTCTCTTGAAGATGCATTCCAGGATCTTTAAGCACAACATTTGTTTTACAAACAGTACAAATTGTATTCATAACATATCATAGGTATTGAACAAACATTTTAGAAATAATAATAATTATGATGTAGCACACCACTTTTTTTTGTGAGCACCTCTTTCAAAACTACTGGCTGAAATTCTACAAAAGCTAGAGAGTGCATCTTTAAGGGAAACAAGACCCAGCTATTCCTTGTCTTGTTGCCTCTGTCTGTGTTTCCTCCAAAGCCGGACCACTTCAATATCTCTGCCCATCTAATAACAGTCTTTCTAGGGTGGATTCTCCATCCTCCTCCTCACTCTCATGTTTCTCCATCTCCATGTCTCTCCCTTGGTCCCTGTGTGTGTGTGTGTGTGTGTGTGTGTGTGTGTGTGTGTGTGTGTGTGTGTGTGTGTGTGTGTGTGTGTGTGTGTGTGTGTGTGTGTGTGTGTGTGTGGGTGGGTGTGTGGGTGGGTGTGTGGGTGGGTGTGTGGGTGGGTGTGTGGGTGGGTGGGTGTGGGTCTCAGGGAGTCTAGGTTCTTTCTCAGTGAGAGTGTGGCACTCTTTCTCCGATCTGAATCAGTTTCATTAAGTAACAAATTCTGTTGGCATAGTAACAGACCAGCTAATTTATCATGGGAAATAGTCTGTGAGATGGACAGGTTGCCCAGCAACAGCCAATGGCAGGTCAAAGACGGGCCAATGACAAATTGCATGGGATGCAGATGCTTGTGATGGGGAAGCCTCCGTGTTTGACTTGCGCTAGCATGGGAAGGACACACACACACACACACACACAGCTCTGCTTTATACCTAAAAACTAGAGTGATCAATGGATGATGATTTTGGAACAACTCACCTCACACACTTGAGAGCCATTCAGAGGCCTATCCCTGAGCTGTCGTGAGCACAGTAACAAAGGCTGTGTGATGTATTCGGACATTTCAAGGGGACACGTTATACTCTTTTGTACTGTTTGGCAAAATAAGTGTTGCACAGTTCACCTAGCTCAGTAACCCCTAATACAACATTTAGACTTTCTATGGGGTAAAGGCTACCAAACAAATTGTCAAATGTTGCTCTAACAAATGCAGAAAACGGCATCACTTATGATTCATATTTCTCATATCTATATTCACTTTCATTTGTCTATGTTTGATTCTAAGACAAGAAATGCAATAATATTAGCCTATAATATAGCCATCCTAACATGACTATAGTGAGAATCAATTGTTTAGTCTGATGAAGGCTTTCTATGTACTGACAGCTACAGTGCCTTCGGAAGTATTCAGACCCCTTGACCTTTTCTACATTTTGTTATGTTACAAACTTATTCTAAAATGGATT
The DNA here is from genome assembly GCF_023373465.1 of Oncorhynchus keta. Taxonomy (NCBI): domain Eukaryota; kingdom Metazoa; phylum Chordata; class Actinopteri; order Salmoniformes; family Salmonidae; genus Oncorhynchus; species Oncorhynchus keta. The sequence continues at coordinate 17,650,446 of NC_068455.1, read as the reverse complement.
AAACAAAAACAAATACTGAGCAATCTACACACAATATCCCAAAATGACAAGCAAAAAAAGTTTTTAGAAATCTGTGCAAATGAGCTCAGGTGCATCCTGTTTCCATTGATCATCCTTGAGATGTGTGTACAACTTGATTGGAGTCCACCTGTGATAAATTCAATTGATTGGACATGATTTGGGAAGGCACACACCTGTCTATGTAAGGTCCCACAGTTGATAGTGCATGTCAGAGAAAGAACTAAACCATGAGGTCGAAGGAATTGTTCGTAGAGCTCCGAGATAGGATTGTGTTGAGCCACAGATCTGGGGAAGAGTATCAAAAAATGTCTCCATCATTCTTAAATGTAAGAAGTATGAAACCACCGAGAGTCTTCCTAGAGCTGGCCGCCCGGCCAAACTGAGAAGGTCCTTGGTCATAGAGTGGACTCTCATCTCTGCAGCACTCCACCAATCAAGCCTTTATGGTAGAGTGGTCAGACGGAAGCCACTCCTCAGTAAAAGGCACATGACAGCCCTCTTGGAGTTTGACAAAAAGTACCTAAAGACTCTCAGACCATGAGAAACAACATTCTCTGGTCTGATGAAACCAAGACTGAACTCTTTGGCCTGAATGGCAAGCACCACATCTGGAGGAAACCTGGCACGATCCCTACGGTGAAACATCATGGTGGCAGCGTCATGCTATGGGGTTGATTTTCAGCGGCAGGGACTGGGAGACTAATCGGGATCGAGGCAAAGATGAACGGAGCCAAGTACAGAGAGATCCTTTATTATAACCTACTCCAGAGTGCTCAGGACCTCATACTGGAGTGAAGGTTCACCTTCTAACAGTACAACGACCCAAAGTACACAGCCAAGACAACGCAGGAGTGGCTTCGGTACAAGTCTCTGAATGGCCCAGCCAGAGGTCGGACTTGAACCCGATCGAACATCTCTGGAGAGACCTGAAATTAGCTGTGCAGCAATGCTCCCTATCCAACATGACAGAGCTTGAGATGATCTCCATTGAAGAATGGGAGAAACTCCCCAAATACAGATGTGCCAAGAAGACGCAATGTTTTTATCGATGCCAATGGTGCTTCAACAAAGTACTGAGTAAAGAGTCAGAATACTTCTGCAAATGTCATATTTCCATTTTTTGTTTTTGAGGAGTATTTCTTTCTGTAATAAAGGCCTTTTTCCAGGGATAAACTCATTTTGATTGACTGGGCCTGGCTCTCAAGTGGGTGGGCCTATGCCCTCCCAGGCCCACCCACGGCTGCGCCCCTGCCCAATCATGTGAAATCCATGAATTAGGGCCGAATGAATTTACTTCAACTGAATTCCTTCTATGAATTGTAACTCAGTAAAATCTTTGAAATTGTTGCATGTTTAATTTCTTTTTTGTTCAGCATGCAACTGCTTATTAACATACATTTAATGTGCTCTATATGTAAAGATCTACAGTCTATGTCATCTGTAATGCTGTCACATGGAAGGACAATAAGCTCTAATAGGGGCCCCTTCAATTCTAATGGCGATAGTCGTAAAGAGTGACAACCATTTCTATGTGTGATAGGAACATTTGCTGTAATTTATGCATGTCTTTGATATGTCGAAATTCATAGGAGACTCTAGGCCCTTGTCTCTTGTCTCTCTCCACTGCACATTCCCCCTTTCCTAATGGGTACTCAACACAGAGGCACAACTCCCAAACGAACGAACGATGCACTCTCTCACTGGACGGACTTGTGAGATACGTATATGATGAAAGTTATTCATCACATTTGAATGATTCTAATCAATTCCCTGTCACAGACAGTAGCTGTTGCTGAGGCCCTTAGCGTGATGCTAGTGATGAGCAGCATTTGTTTCTGGACTGTAGTGGCCACGTGAAATGTATATTTTCCATAAGTACTCATAAAACCTTCAAGGCATGACTGAAAGGAACTCACTCTGCTCTTCTGCCATGGCCGCTGGCACAGCCCCCGGAGGGGGAGACAGCCAGACAGACACAGTCAGATAAATAGACAAAATTAAGAAGCTAATTTTGAAATTCTAAAAACATCTCGCAAATGCAATAATGGCCATACAGAGGGAAAGGTCTGTCTTGCTGAAGCCAAAACAACACATCTAGGAGCGAGCGATTGGGACGCTGCCCAACCATCACAACAAAAGAAAATTTCAGATGCCAACCAAATACATAACAATCTCAACTTTACACGGGGTGTGAATGATTCCCTATATTAAAACAAAACCTCTAAACAACCAGTTAAAATAGGGAGTCAAATCTGGTAGAAAGTTCTATGGATATAAAGCAAAAGCAATGGTGTAGAGAAACAGAGAGAAACAGAGGGAAACAGAGGGAAACAGAGAGAAACAGAGGGAAACAGAGAGAAACAGAGAGAAACAGAGAGAAACAGAGGGAAACAGAGAGAAACAGAGGGAAACAGAGAGAAACAGAGGGAAACAGAGAGAAACAGAGGGAAACAGAGGGAAACAGAGAGAAACAGGGGGAAACAGAGAGAAACAGAGGGAAACAGAGAGAAACAGAGAGAAACAGAGGGAAACAGAGAGAAACAGAGGGAAACAGAGAGAAACAGAGGGAAACAGAGAGAAACAGAGGGAAATAGAAGAAACAGAGGGAAACAGAGAGAAACAGAGAGAAACAGAGGGAAACAGAGAGAAACAGAGGGAAACAGAGAGAAACAGAGGGAAACAGAGAGAAACAGAGAGAAACAGAGGGAAACAGAGGGAAACAGAGAGAAACAGGGGGAAACAGAGAGAAACAGAGGGAAACAGAGAGAAACAGAGAGAAACAGAGGGAAACAGAGAGAAACAGAGGGAAACAGAGAGAAACAGAGGGAAACAGAGAGAAACAGAGGGAAATAGAGAGAAACAGAGGGAAACAGAGAGAAACAGAGAGAAACAGAGAGAAACAGAGGGAAACAGAGAGAAACAGAGGGAAACAGAGAGAAACAGAGAGAAACAGAGAGAAACAGAGGGAAACAGAGAGAAACAGAGAGAAACAGAGGGAAATAGAGAGAAACAGAGGGAAACAGAGAGAAACAGAGAGAAACAGAGAGAAACAGAGGGAAACAGAGAGAAACAGAGGGAAACAGAGAGAAACAGAGAGAAACAGAGAGAAACAGAGGGAAACAGAGAGAAACAGAGGGAAACAGAGAGAAACAGAGGGAAACAGAGAGAAACAGAGAGAAACAGAGGGAAACAGAGAGAAACAGAGAGAAACAGAGAGAAACAGATGGAAACAGAGAGAAACAGAGGGAAACAGAGGGAAACAGAGAGAAACAGAGGGAAACAGAGGGAAACAGAGAACAGAGGGAAACAGATGGAAACAGAGGGAAAAAGAGAGAAACAGAGGGAAACAGAGAACAAAGGGAAACAGAGTTCAGAGGGAAACAGATGGAAAAAGAGAGAAACAGAGAGAAACAGAGGGAAACAGAGAGAAACAGAGAGAAACAGAGAGAAACAGAGAGAAACAGAGGGAAACAGAGGGAAACAGGGGGAAACAGAGGGAAACAGAGGAAAACAGAGCGAAACAGAGGGAAACAGAGAGAAACAGAGAGAAACAGAGGGAAACAGAGAGAAACAGAGGGAAACAGAGAGAAACAGAGGGAAACAGAGGGAAACAGAGGGAAACAGAGAGAAACAGAGAGAAACAGAGGGAAACAGAGAGAAACAGAGGGAAACAGAGAGAAACAGAGGGAAACAGAGAGAAACAGAGGGAAACAGAGAGAAACAGAGGGAAACAGAGAGAAACAGAGAGAAACAGAGGGAAACAGAGAGAAACAGAGGGAAAAAGAGAGAAACAGAGAGAAACAGAGAGAAACAGAGGGAAACAGAGAGAAACAGAGGGAAACAGAGAGAAACAGAGGGAAACAGAGAGAAACAGAGAAAAACAGAGAGAAACAGAGGGAAACAGAGAGAAACAGGGAGAAACAGAGAGAAACAGAGAGAAACAGAGGGAAACAGAGGGAAACAGAGAGAAACAGAGGGAAACAGAGGAAAACAGAGTGAAACAGAGGGAAACAGAGAGAAACAGAGAGAAACAGAGGGAAACAGAGAGAAACAGAGAGAAACTGAGAGAAACAGATGGAAACAGAGAGAAACAGAGGGAAACAGAGGGAAACAGAGAGAAACAGAGGGAAACAGAGGGAAACAGAGAACAGAGGGAAACAGATGGAAACAGAGGGAAAAAGAGAGAAACAGAGGGAAACAGAGAACAAAGGGAAACAGAGTTCAGAGGGAAACAGATGGAAACAGAGAACAGAGGGAAACAGATGGAAACAGAGGGAAACAGAGGGAAAAAGAGAGAAACAGAGGGAAACAGAGGAAAACAGAGTGAAACAGAGGGAAACAGAGAGAAACAGAGAGAAACAGAGGGAAACAGAGAGAAACAGAGAGAAACTGAGAGAAACAGATGGAAACAGAGAGAAACAGAGGGAAACAGAGGGAAACAGAGAGAAACAGAGGGAAACAGAGGGAAACAGAGAACAGAGGGAAACAGATGGAAACAGAGAGAAACAGAGTGAACCAGAGGGAAACAGAGGGAAACAGAGAGAAACAGAGGGAAACAGAGGGAAACAGAGAACAGAGGGAAACAGATGGAAACAGAGGGAAACAGAGGGAAAAAGAGAGAAACAGAGGGAAACAGAGAACAGAGGGAAACAGAGAACAGAGGGAAACAGATGGAAAAAGAGAGAAACAGAGGGAAACAGGGGGAAACAGAGAACAGAGGGAAACAGATGGAAACAGAGGGAAAAAGAGAGAAACAGAGGGAAACAGAGAACAAAGGGAAACAGAGATCAGAGGGAAACAGATGGAAAAAGAGAGAAACAGAGTGAAACAGAGGGAAACAGAGGGAAACAGAGAGAAACAGAGGGAAACAGAGGGAAACAGAGGACAGAGGGAAACAGATGGAAACAGAGGGAAACAGAGGGAAAAAGAGAGAAACAGAGGGAAACAGAGAACAGAGGGAAACAGAGAACAGAGGGAAACAGATGGAAAAAGAGAGAAACAGAAGGAAACAGAGAACAGAGGGAAACAGAGAACAGAGGGAAACAGATGGAAAAAGAGAGAAACAGAGGGAAACAGAGAACAGAGGGAAACAGAGTACAGAGGGAAACAGATGGAAAAAGAGAGAAACAGAGGGAAACAGAGGGAAAAAGAGAGAAACAGAGGGAAACAGAGAACAGAGGGAAACAGAGAACAGAGGGAAACAGATGGAAAAAGAGAGAAACAGAGGGAAACAGAGCGAAACCGAGAAACAGAAAGAAAGATGGAGGACAGGGAGGCATTTCTCTCATCTGAGGCGTGGGATGTAAATTCCCCTGTGCGTCTGCTGCCACAGCGTAGGTGAAATAAGATTGTCACTCTAATGCGTCGGTGAGATCCTGATGAGCTTGGGAATAAATATGCAAAAAAGGACCGGCATGGAAGAAAAGGGAGGCAATCAACGGTAGCAGCAGGCCTGTCTGGACAATAAATCTTTGTCTGTTTCAATCGCGGCTGTGGCCGAAACAGTGTAAAATTCAAGCAGGGATGTCATCAATTTCTGTTAGCTGCTCTGTCCCTCTCTGTGTCAACTGCAGGGGCCGTGATAGATTGATTTAGTCACTTGTGCTCGGTTCACAGTATGTTAACACGGAAGGGCAGAGTTGGGATATGGAGAAAGGGTTGGACTCTACTCCTTTTCTCTCTCCATCTCTTTCTCAACATCTCTCTCTCCTTCTCCCTCTCTCTCTGTCCCTATCTCTTCCACCCCTCTCTCTGCCCCCTCCTCCCCCGCCACCCTCCCCTCTCTGTGTCCACTAGGATAGGAATGATGGCTTCAAACAGAGAAAAAGAAATGGAGAATAAACTAAATAAAGGAGAGCCTAGGCAACAGCAGAGAGAGAGATATCGAGAGAAGAGGGGGAAGGGCAGAGAGTGAGAGATAGAGAGAGAGGGAGAGAGAAGAGGAGGAGGGCAGAGAGAGAGAGAGAGAGAGAGAAGAGGGGGAGGGCAGAGAGAGGGAGAGAGAGAGAAGAGGGGGAGGGCAGAGAGAGAGAGAGAGAGAGAGAGAGAGAGAGAGAGAGAGAGAGAGAGAGAGAGAGAGAGAGAGAGAGAGAGAAAGAAGAGGGGGAGGGCAGAGAGAGAGAGAGAGAGAGAGAGAGAGAGAGAGAGAGAGAGAGAGAGAGAGTGAGAAAGAAGAGGGGGAGGGCAGAGAGAGAGAGAGAGAGAGAGAGAGAGAGAGAGAATATAATAATAATAATATATGCCATTTAGCAGACGCTTTTATCCAAAGCGACTTACAGTCATGTGTGCATACATTCTACGTATGGGTGGTCCCGGGGATCGAACCCACTACCCTGGCGTTACAAGCGCCATGCTCTACCAAGAGAAGAGGGTGAGAGCAGAGAGAGGGAGAGAGAGAGAAAAGAGGGGGAGGGCAGAGAGTGAGAGAGAGAGAGAGAGAGAGAGAGAGAGAGAGAGAGAGAGAAAGAAGAGGGGGAGGGCAGAGAGAGAGAGAGAGAGAGAGAGAGAGAGAGAGAGAGAGAGAGAGAAAGAAGAGGGGAGGGCAGAGAGAGAGAGAGAGAGAGAGAGAGAGAAAGAAGAGGGGAGGGCAGAGGGAGAGAGAGAGAGAGAGAGAGAAGAGGGGGAGAGCAGAGAGAGGGAGAGAGAGAGAGAGAGAAGAGGGGGAGGGCAGAGTGTGAGAGATAGAGAGAAAGAAGAGGGGGAGGGCAGAGAGAGGGAGAGAGAGAGAGAGAAGAGGTGGAGGACAGAGAAAGAGAAACAGAGAGAGAGAGAGGAAGGGAAAGGCAGAGAGAGAGGTTCTCCTGGGGATTAGATGGCAGGGCTTTAATGGGATGTGTCTGGGAAGGCCTGGTGTCCCAGGAACAGAGAGCAGGTTTGACATCACTACAAACAGCTTTAACATGTAAAAAAAAAGAGCAAGCACCTGAATATTAAGAGAACTGGCATTGCCGAAAACCATTTGGAAGGAATAGATGCGACTCTTCCTCACAATTAAAAATTGATGTTTCATTTGAGTTAAAATAATGACATTTCAGCCATCAATGGCCTTCTTCAGAATCACTATCATTGTCAGAATATTGGTGAAACCCACAACAGAACCAGTCAAATATTTTATAAATACCATATACTGTATATCAACATGATACCCTAGGAAAACATTGTTCTGTCATGTTTATCAAAAAGGTCACAATATATGATGTTTTTGTCAATACATTGCATTCAAGGGGTAAAGATAAGCATTGGTTGGGGTTAGAGTTAGAGTAAGGGTTAGACATACAGACAGACACAATTCTATGGGCAAATTATTGAGAGACTCAGACAGACAGACAGATGGACAGACACACTCAATGACAGGCAGACAGACTAACCTCAACCATTCTACTGATGTGCTAAACTCTTGGGCGGGCTACAAGTGAGGCCTACCTTTCAGTCATGTAGTAGGGGAAGGGGAACATTCATTAATTTGTTTTGATGGATTAGGGTTAGGGTTATGCCTAGAGTTGAGAGCTTAACCCTAGCTTCATGTCCATTCCCAGCTCAACCCTAACCTTAACCCTAACTCTACACTGTAAACCCCCAATGTACTCTCATTACTCAAAACGTTTGTGGATACCATTGCAAGAACATGTCAGAGTGCAGTTACTTGAAGTGATTTTGTAGTTATTATTCAAACCGATAGAGTTCCATCAGCTTGAATATTTTTTTATAAATCAAGACATGTTTTAATGCAAACCTTATTATTGGCTTGAAGTCTAAGTTGATTGTACTTAGAAAACAGATATTTTGTAACTTCACTTCTGGCTTGATGTGGCCTGTAAACAACTAGTTTTAGGCCACTGTTTTAGCGTAAAACTAGGCCTTTCCCAAACTTCCCAGACTTTCAATAAATCCTGGTTGAAGTATATCCTGCTTTTTATCTCCTGTTTCCATGAATCTTTCAAACTGAATTTGGAAAATGTTACCAAAATGTTGCAACCCTACCTGGAAGAAACACTATGCTTAAGTTATGCTGGCTTGCAAAGTGATGTATAATTCCTATAGAGGAGATGGCGTCTACGTGTCCAGAAGCAACTTCATCATTCATTTTATGTATTCAGTGTTCACTCAAACGTCATTTTAAGCTTTGTTTTACTATTGACAGTTACAGTTGATTTCAGGATTGTATATGGATTTGCCCTCCTTAAATGTAAATCATCTGATTTATTAGTTTCAGATTTCTGAATTGCCTAATCAAACTTTTAGCTTCCAGCTCCTGATATCAGGGCATACAAATACAATCTGTCTCCTGAATTATCCTAGTACAACTGTGGGCACACTAGCTGGGTGCAAATGCGCACGAGACCCGGGCTCGTTTTACCTGGCTAAACTAGCTGGCAAGTTTTTGTCCTCGTTGCCAAACTTCATAAAAACTGCACACTGAACTTCAACAATCCTTTGCTAGTTATCCTCTACAGGTTTGGTGGGTCCTCCTCAGGATGGTTGAGCTAATGTAGGCTAATACAATTAGCATGAGGTTGTATGTGACAAGAACATTTCCCAGGACATAGACATATCTGATCTTGACAGAAAGCTTAAATTCTTGTAACTGCACTGTCCAATTTACAGTAGCTATTCCAGTGAAATAATACCATGCTATTGTATGAGGAGAGTGCACAGTTATGAACTTGAAATGTTATTAATAAACCATTTAGGCACTTTTGGGCAGTCTTGATACAAACGTTTGAACAGAAATGCAATGGTTCATTGGATCAGTCTAAGACTTTGCGCACACACACACACACACACACACACACACACACACACACACACACACACACACACACACACACACACACACACACACACACACACACACACACACACACACACACACACACACACACACACACTGCTGCCGTCTAGTGGCCAGAATCTAAATTGCGCCTAGGCTGGAATAATACATTATGGCTTCTCTCTTGCATTTCAAAGATGATGGTACAAAAAATAATACAAAAAACACATGTTTTTTTCTTTGTATTATCTTTGACCAGATCGAATGTGTTATATTCTCGATCATTCATTTCACATTCTCACAAACTTCAGTGTTTCCTTTCAAATGGTATCAAGAATATGCATATACTTGCTTCGGGGCCTGAGCTACAGGCAGTTAGATTTGACTATGTCATTTTAGGCAAAAATATTGAAATAGTGTCTGATATCTGTGGTAAGTTTTCAGTGGCGAAGGATATCATTGCTACTTTACGTGGATCCAACTTTAGTTTGGAAATCCACCGGTCTTGGAACTGTGAAAACAGGCAGCCTCTTCCTGCTTGGCTTGATAGGACATGTAGGGATTTTGCCAACACAGCTAGATATGTACAGTTTTGTACCCTTAACATTTTTTAAACTCACTATTGTATTTGTTGCTTAATAAATTTGATTTGTTTTAATATAATGAGTAATCCAGGAATGTCACAAGTTAATTGACACAAGAAAACTTTAGAAAATAGCAGCTCTAAAGAACACACTGACTACAATGAATGGCTAAATTCATTGCTCCTCCTCCTCACTACTCTATTGGAATCCAGCCAGAGTTAGGATATCCAAAGGTTAGAATGTTTATTGACCCACAACCTGCATGTATGACTGCCAGGGATAGTAGCATTTTGAAAAGCAGGGGACACACACATGAGATGGTCTACGGTTTGCCAGCTGAGAGAAAGTAAGACCTCTGAACAGTGTCAACAGTAAATTTATTTTGTGCTCACACAGCAAAGACTCCAAACCAGAAGTTGTCCGTCTGTGTTTTGTTGCTTAGTTAGACAATGTTAGCTAGCTAGCTAGCTAGCTAGCTGTGCTAATGTTGCTATTTTGTAGAAAGCCCTTGTTGATACTAGCAAGATGACCATAGCTAGATAACAACCTAGCTAGAAGACGAAACAAATTAAGTAACTCTCCATAATCCCAAACTGCCAGTGCCAGCCCATAGCCAAATGTTTAGCTAGCTAACTAATGTTATTATATTCGCTAGCTAGCATCACATAGCTTGCTAGCTAAGGACACCGCACTAACTCTGCAGCTAACACAGGCAGCTGTTTCATGGTGATTTCATTATAATGTCATTACTAGCTACAATGGTCAGATACGTTCTCCAAGCTAGCTATTTAGTGCTTTTGTGCATTGCGTCTGTGCACATAGCTAGCTCCCATCCCATGATGTACATTACATATGCCGTGTGAGTGGCTCATGACATTTAAACGTGGATGTACTGAGAAAAAATAAATAAAAAATAGTTGGCACTCCTATTGGATCCTCCATTTGGGCGGTTTATTGTCGCTGATTGGCTAAAAGTCAAGCTCTCGACCACTGATGAACATTGCGATTCTACAAGTGGCAGGTTGGTAGCAAATCGGCAGGTTGGAAGCTACCAGGTTGGTAAACAGCATTTACCATTTTTGTTCTAGCAAGAGAAGGAACAGCCCCCCCCTGTGATAAGTACCTATTGGCAGTAAGATTATCTGGGTCTTTCATGCTTAAGCCGTTTAAACTGGAAACAAATATTTCAGTAGTGAGTTTTCAAAAAACGAACTAACTGATTGGATTAGTTCGTAAAAAATGTGTTATTTACATGTATCTTTGTGCAGCATAAGATTAATCAACCCTACACATAACCCCAACCCTAATCCAATTATTAATTAATTAATTTGCCCCTCTGCTGACTAAATGGCAGAAAGATAGGCCACACTTGAAGCCTGCCTTAGAGTTAAGGTGCTTTTGAGTGACATCGGTAGAACAGTTGACGCTAGAAAACAACTAATGTATCGAATCGTTCTGTCTGTCTGTCTGTCTGTCTGTCTGTCTGTCTGTCTGTCTGTCTGTCTGTCTCTCTGCCTCTCTCTGTCTCTCTCTCTCTCTCTCTCTCTCTCTGTCTCTCTCTCTCTCTCTCTCTCTCTCTCTCTCCCTCTCTCTCTCTGTCTGTAGAGATAAAGAAAATACAAAAACTGAGTGTTTTCAAAGGACAATAATATACCATTTAAAAAAGGACAGTGAATGAGCCTACTGTAAATACACTGCTCTTCACACTTTATGGGATGGGAATTAATGGAAAAGCTCGTTAGTTTGGATTTAAACCAAAAAATGTTTTCCTCTGAACTATAGGGGAGTCCAATCAAGCAACACGGAGACTCTGTGTGTGCCTACACACCGACAACATTCTGATTTTAAAAAAGGAGAGCCCCATTCTGATGATGCAGCCAATGTGTTTTGTTTTTCAATGCATCAGTTGGAATTGGACTCTTGAAAGAATACATTGATAGTTTACAAAGACCAGGCCCATAAATGCTCGAGAGTGTTTGCCAAACGAGTGTGTGTGTGTGTGTCTTGCATGCATGCGTTTGCGTGTGCTTGTGTGTGTGTGACTGGAGTGGTTGTGTGAGTGTGTGTGTGTGTGTGTCTGGCATGTGTGTGTGCGTAGACATTGGGAAAACAGTGCGTTGTAATGCAGGGGGCTGTTGAGTTACCTGACCAGAAGACATGCAGGAGCGTTCTGTTCTGTTCCCTCATCACCTTTTGTAAGACTGTTAATCCTATTAGACTTTCTTATTCACATTCACTAACTCCACTACTAGAGCAATGCACAATCCACCTCCCTCTGGTTGCTTCGGCTTTTTCAACACTTTTTCTTTCTGTTCCTTCTGAAGCTGTTTGACAGTCTTTCTCACTCTGTCTACAGTATGTCTTGCCCTCTCTCTGCATTTCTCTCCCTCTCTCTCTCCCTCTCTCTCTCTCTCTGCATTTCTCTCCCTCTCTCTCTCCCTCTCTCTCTCTCTCTGCATTTCTCTCCCTCTCTCTCTCCCTCTCTCTCTCTCTCTGCATTTCTCTCCCTCTCTCTCTCTCTCTGCATTTCTCTCCCTCTCTCTCTCCCCCTCTCTCTCTCTCTGCATTTCTCTCCCTCTCTCTCTCCCTCTCTCTCTCTCTGCATTTCTCTCCCTCTCTCTCTCCCTCTCTCTCTCTCTCTGCATTTCTCTCCCTCTCTCTCTCCCTCTCTCTCTCTCTCTGCATTTCTCTCCCTCTCTCTCTCCCTCTCTCTCTCTCTCTGCATTTCTCTCCCTCTTCTTCTTCCTCCACTTCTGTCTGTCTGTCTGTCTGTCTGTCTGTCTGTCTGTCTGTCTGTCTGTCTGTCTGTCTGTCTGTCTGTCTGTCTGTCTGTCTGTCTGTCTGTCTGTCTTGCTCTCTCTCTCTCCCTCTCTCTCCCTCTCTGCATTTCTCTCCCTCTTCTTCTTCCTCCACTTCTGTCTGTCTGTCTGTCTTGCTCTCTCTCTCTCCCTCTCTCTCTCTCTCTGCTTTTCTCTCCCTCTTCTTCTTCCTCCACTTCTGTCTGTCTGTCTATCTTGCTCTCTCTCTCTCCCTCTCTCTCTCCCCTCTCTCTCTCTGCATTTCTCTCCCTCTTCTTCTTCCTCCACTTCTGTCTGTCTGTCTGTCTGTCTGTCTGTCTGTCTGTCTGTCTGTCTGTCTGTCTGTCTGTCTGTCTGTCTGTCTTGCTCTCTCTCTCTCCCTCTCTCTCCCTCTCTGCATTTCTCTCCCTCTTCTTCTTCCTCCACTTCTGTCTGTCTGTCTGTCTTGCTCTCTCTCTCTCCCTCTCTCTCTCTCTGCATTTCTCTCCCTCTTCTTCTTCCTCCACTTCTGTCTGTCTGTCTTGCTCTCTCTCTCTCTCTCTCTCCCTCTCTCTCTCTGCTTTTCTCTCTCAATTCAATTCAAGGGGCTTTATTGGAATGGAAAACATATGTTTACATTGCCAAAGCAAGTGAAAAATATAATAAACAAAAGTGAAATAATAAATGAACAGTAAACATTACATTCACAAAAGGTTCATAGCATTAGAGACATTTGAAATGTAATTGTGTGGATATGTAGTGGTATAATGGTGTGCAAATAGTTAAAGTACAAAAGGGAAAATAAATAAACATAAATATGTGTTGTATTTACAATGGTGTTTGTTCTTAACTGGTTGCCCTTTTCTTGTGGCAATAGGTCACAAATCTTGCTGCTGTGATGGCACACTGTGGTATTTCACCCAATAGATATGGGAGTTTATCAAAAGTTGATTTGTTTTCAAAACGTTTGTGGGTATGTGTTATCTGAGGGACATATGTGTCTCTAATATGGTCATACATTTGGCAGGAGGTTAGGAAGTGCATCTCAGTTTCCACCTCATTTTGTGGCCAGTGTGCACATAGCCTGTCTTCTCTTGAGAGCCAGGTCTGCCTCTCTCAACAGCAAGGCTATGCTCACTGAGTCTGTACGTCGTCAAAGCTTTTCTTACTTTCAGGTCAGCCTCAGTGGTCAAGTGTTCTGCCACTGAGTAGTCTATGTTTAGGGCCAAATAGCATTCCAGTTTGCTCTGCTTTTTAGTAAATTCTTTCCATTGTGTCAAGCAAGGATCTTTTTTTTTTCTCACCATTTGTTTGGGTCTAATTGTGTTGCTGTCTTGAGGCTCTCTGGGGTCTGTTTTTGTTTGTGAACAGAGACCCAGGACCAGCTTGCTTAGGGAACTCTTCTCCAGGTTCATCTCTCTATAGGTGATGGCATTGTTATGGAAGGATTGGGAATCACTTCCTTTTAGGTGGTTGTAGAATTGAATGTATTTTTTCTGGATATTGATAACTAGCTGGTATCGGCCTAATTCGGCTCTGCATGCATTATTCGGTGTTTACGTTGTTTTTGCAGAATTCTGCAGGCAGAGTCTCAATTTGGTGTTTATCCCATTTTGTGAATTTTTGGTTGGCAGGCGGACCCCAGACCTCACAACCACAAAGTGCTTCTATAGCTGATTCAAGCTTTGTGTTAGTTACCTGTGATGCTGATATTTAGGCTGAGGTAGGTAAAGGTTTTTGTGTGCCCTAAGGAAACATTGCCTAGATGGAATTCGTATTTGTTGTCTTGGCAACTGGATCTTTTTGGAACACTATTATATTTGCCTTCCTGAGATTTACTGTCCGGGCCCAGCTAAGAATTTGTTCAGAAGATCTAGGTGCTGCTGTTGGTTGGGGACAGAAGCACCAGATCATCAGCAAAAAGCTGGGTGCTTTTCTAGTGCCCTTGCCAATTCATTGATATGTACGTATGTTGAAGAGGGTGGGACTCAAGATTTATCCGTGTCTCACCCCACGGCCCTGTGGAAAGACATGTGTATGTGTGTTTTTTTTGTTGCCAATTTTTACTCTCTCTCTCTTGTGTCTCTCTCTCTGTTTCTCTCTGTGTCCCTGTCTCTCTCTCTCTGTGTCTCCGTCTCTCTCTTTGTCTCTGTCTCTCTATTTGTCTCTCTCTGTCTCTCTCTCTCTGTCTCTCTCTCTGTAAGTTCAGGAGGACTTTGCTCTGCTCTAGCCTCCTGCAACACTACATATTGGAGATGTCTTGGCTTAACCTGGGCTTTTAATAAATCTCTGGATTCAGGTGCAGTTAGGACCCTGAACACACATTCTTCAGTGCCTACAGCAGTAGCAGTAACTCACCCCCCTCCAACAGTTTTCCAGGGCTGACAAATGGAGGGAAGAGGGGGGGAAAGTTCACACACACACACACACACACACACACACACACACACACACACACACACACACACACACACACACACACACACACACACACACACACACACACACACACACACACACACACAAACACAAACTCTATAGTATCTGTGGGAAGCTTGAAGAGGGTCGTTCATTACCATATCGTGGCACCTGGCCATACGAGGAACATTTGGTTTCTATTAGCCGACAGTGCATTTATGTGGCATAATAGTAATAAGAACATAAATTATGTAAGTTGTAAATTCACTATCCATTTCGGGAAAACGTTTTGGGGTTGTGTTGCCAACTACCTCTCTGTTAAAAAACAAGAGGTAGAAGATTCATGGAAACACAAATATAAAGATGGAGAAGAAAACCAGTTAAATTTGACCTTTATATGTTTTTGGTCATTTGAGGATAGAATCAAATCTAGCTTTTTATTATATTAATAAAAAATATATTTATTAGTATACATTGCCATCCAGAATTATTGACAGACTAGGTAAATATGAACAAAAAAGGCTGTGAAAAAATGTCGTTGTTATCAGCTTGATCATCAATAAGTAATTACGTTACATTACCAAAATCATGGGCATTAATATGGAGTTGTTTCCCCCTTTGCTGCTATAACAGCCATCATTCTTCTGGGAAGGCTTTCTACTAGATGTTGGAACATTGCTGCGCAGACTTGCTTCTATTCAGCCACAAGAGCATTCGTGAGGTTGGGCACTGATGTTGGACAATTAGGCCTGGCTCGCTGCAGTATAGTAGTAGCACTACTAGTAGTAGATGCAGTATCGACGTAGCACTAGTAGTAGATGCAGTATAGTAGTGGTAGTAGTAGTAGATGCAGTATCATAGTAGCACTAGTAGTAGATGCAGTATAGTGGTGGTAGTAGTAGTAGATGCAGTATAGTAGTAGCACTACTAGTAGTAGATGCAGTATCGACGTAGCACTAGTAGTAGATGCAGTATAGTAGTGGTAGTAGTAGTAGATGCAGTATCATAGTAGCACTAGTAGTAGATGCAGTATAGTGGTGGTAGTAGTAGTAGATGCAGTATCGACGTAGCACTAGTAGTAGATGCAGTATAGTGGTGGTAGTAGTAGTAGATGCAGTATAGTAGTAGCACTACTAGTAGTAGATGCAGTATAGTAGTGGTAGTAGTAGTAGATGCAGTATCGACGTAGCACTAGTAGTAGATGCAGTATAGTGGTGGTAGTAGTAGTAGATGCAGTATAGTAGTAGCACTACTAGTAGTAGATGCAGTATAGTAGTGGTAGTAGTAGTAGATGCAGTATCATAGTAGCACTAGTAGTAGATGCAGTATAGTGGTGGTAGTAGTAGTAGATGCAGTATAGTAGTAGCACTACTAGTAGTAGATGCAGTATAGTAGTGGTAGTAGTAGTAGATGCAGTATCATAGTAGCACTAGTAGTAGATGCAGTATAGTGGTGGTAGTAGTAGTAGATGCAGTATAGTAGTAGCACTACTAGTAGTAGATGCAGTATAGTGGTGGTAGTAGTAGTAGATGCAGTATAGTAGTAGCACTACTAGTAGTAGATGCAGTATAGTAGTGGTAGTAGTAGTAGATGCAGTATCGACGTAGCACTAGTAGTAGATGCAGTATAGTGGTGGTAGTAGTAGTAGATGCAGTATAGTAGTAGCACTACTAGTAGTAGATGCAGTATAGTAGTGGTAGTAGTAGTAGATGCAGTATCATAGTAGCACTAGTAGTAGATGCAGTATAGTGGTGGTAGTAGTAGTAGATGCAGTATAGTAGTAGCACTACTAGTAGTAGATGCAGTATCGACGTAGCACTAGTAGTAGATGCAGTATAGTAGTGGTAGTAGTAGTAGATGCAGTATCGACGTAGCACTAGTAGTAGATGCAGTATAGGGGTGGTAGTAGTAGTAGATGCAGTATAGTAGTAGCACTACTAGTAGTAGATGCAGTATCGACGTAGCACTAGTAGTAGATGCAGTATAGTAGTGGTAGTAGTAGTAGATGCAGTATTGTAGTAGCACTAGTAGTAGATGCAGTATAGTAGTAGCACTAGTAGTAGAGGGAGTATAGTAGTAGCGCTACTAGTAGTAGATGCAGTATCGTAGTGGTAGTAGTAATAGATGCAGTGTAGTAGTAGTAGTAGTAGTAGTAGTAGATGCAGTATAGTAGTAGTAGTAGTGGTAATTGCAGAATAGTAGTAGTAGTCTTGGTAGATGCAGTATAGTAGTAGTAGTAGTAGATGCAGTATAGTAGTAGCACTACTAGTAATAGATGCAGTATAGTAGTAGTAGTATGTGCAGTATAGTAGTAGTAGTTGTGGTAGATGCAGTATAGTAGTAGTAGTAGTAGTAGTAGTAGATGCAGTATAGTAGTAGTGGTATTAGGTGCAGTATAGTAGTAGCACTACTAGTAGTAGATGCAGTATAGTAGTAGTAGTAACAGTCGTAGTAGTAGATGCAGTATAGTCGTAGTAGTAGTAGTAGATGCTGTATAGTAGTAGTAGTAGTGTATGCAGTATAGTAGTAGTAGTAGTAGTAGTAGTAGTAGTAGTAGATGCAGTATAGTAGTAGTACTCGTAGTAGATGCAGTATAGTAGTAGTGGTAGTAGGTGCAGTATAGTAGTAACCCTACTAGTAGTAGATGCAGTACAGAAATGGTAGTAGTAGTAGTAGATGCAATATAGTAGTAGTAGTAGTAGTAGTAGTAGTAGATACAGTATAGTAGTAATAGTATATGCAGTATAGTAGTAGCACTACTAGTAATAGATGCAGTATAGTAGCAGTAGTAGTATTTGCAGTACAGTAGTAGTAGTAGATGCAGTATAGTAGTGGTAGTAGTAGTAGATGCAGTATAGTAGTAGTACTAGTAGTAAATGCAGTTTAGTAGTAGTAGTAGATGCAGTATAGTAGTAGTACTAGTAGTAGATGCAGTGTAGTAGTGGTAGTAAATGCAGTTTAGTAGTAGTAGTAGATGCAGTATAGTAGTAGCACTAGTAATAGTAGCAGCAGTAGTAAATAATAACATATGCCATTTAGCAGACACAACTTACAGTGCATACATTTTACATATGAGTGTCCCCGGGAATCAAACTCACAACCCTGGTGACACTTGTACCAACTGGGCCACACTGGATCAGCGTTAATAGTAGTATTTTATGATAGTGATTTTTATGGAGGTGCTAATACTAGTAGCATTATTATTAGCGGTAGTAGTAGCATTATTATTAGCAGTAGTAGTAGCATTATTTTCAGCAGTAGTATTATGTATGATAGTTGTCAGTAGAATTATAAGTAGAGATAGTAGTTCTGGTCTAGTATTAGTTGCAGCAGTAATAGTGCTAGTATTGTATTTTAGTGATCTCATTGTTTCTGACAGTAATGGTACATATGGTAATAGCCTCGCTGAACCCGACATCACCCTCTCCCTCTCAGACACAGTGCATAGTTCCCAGACACCGGTCTGATTTAAACATTCCCCCAGAGCACTCACAGGGTCTGCGGTTAAGGCTGATTCCTTCCCTCTGTCAGAGCCCTACCTCCATCAGGCCACGGCCAAACACCACCTAGGCTCCCATGCCTAGGAACAGGAACAGCCGAGGAAGACATGGAAGAGGAGGAGGAAGGTGACACTCTCCTCCTCGTCTTGGTCTCGCCACCCCTCTCCTCCTCGTCTTGGTCTCACCACCCCTCTCCTCCTCGTCTTGGTCTCACCACCCCTCTCCTCCTCGTCTTGGTCTCGCCACCCCTCTCCTCCTCGTCTTGGTCTCACCACCCCTCTCCTCCTCGTCTTGGTCTCCCCACCCCTCTCCTCCTCGTCTTGGTCTCCCCACCCCTCTCCTCCTCGTCTTGGTCTCACCACCCCTCTCCTCCTCGTCTTGGTCTCCCCACCCCTCTCCTCCTTGTCTTGGTCTCCCCACCCCTCTCCTCCTCGTCTTGGTCTCCCCACCCCTCTCCTCCTCGTCTTGGTCTCGCCACCCCTCTCCTCCTCGTCTTGGTCTCCCCACCCCTCTCCTCCTCGTCTTGGTCTCCCCACCCCTCTCCTCCTCGTCTTGGTCTCACCACCCCTCTCCTCCTCGTCTTGGTCTCCCCACCCCTCTGCTCTGTACTCTGCTCTGTCCCCGCTGCCTATTAGGTGTGAAATCCCTGGCAGATCATTTCTTTAGTAAATTAAACAGATATATTTTTTGGTGTGTGTTCCCAGGTGACTGGCGTCCGGGGGTCAGGCGGAATGCACCCCCGAGGTGGTTGGAGGGAAGAGAAACAACAGGGCTGGTTGAGTGCCTGGGGACCACAAACATCATTCACATCTTCCCATAATCATCAACGCAATGCTTGGATGCCTCCTTAATCTGCATAATACCCCTCCTGACACTTTTACTCCTGCTATCCATCAATGGCTGGGATGAGGCCCTCTCCTCTCCTCTCCTCTCCTCTCCTCACTCTCTGTTCTCTCCTCTGATTGTGTTTTGTGTTTATCTGCCCAAGCATAAAAGATTGATTCTCCACTGTTTTTCTCCCTTATGCCAGATATGAATTTTCACAAGATGATGAAGTACAGAGTCAGCTAATAATAAACACAGAACACATATTCAAAAGAAGAAGAGAAGGAGAGGGAGGCAAAGAGGGGACTTGTTTGATGTGTCTGTCTCCATTTGGGTTATGCGAGGAGACGGACGTCGGGTTAAGGGACTTGGAGGTACTCTGAGATGAGAGTGAAATTAAAAATGCAATTCTTTTTCTGTAGCTTCTTTAAAATGTCATTGTTTCGCCAGGAGAAAATGGGAAGAAAATAGCAGAGAGAAAAAAATAAAAAATGGTCCCCAACATTGTTTTATATTGTCTGTGTGCAGTCTGGAAATGTGTTTGACTGATCAAACTTTAACTTCCACACAAAGTGTGTGTCACGGCATTGTGCTATTTGTCAAAACAGGTCACTGTGCAGACAATGCAAGGCTCATAGAGGAGACAATGGTAATGTGCATTGACACCATCATAGAGATGTAAATTATTCACATGCCATTAAATGCATGGTGGGCATGGGGCGGGGGCATGGGTTGGATGGGACAGGGATGACAGGGGATGCATCCCAAATGACACCATATTCCCTATAGTGCAATACTTTTGACCAGGGACCACAGAGCTCTGGTCAAAAGTAATGCACTGTGTAGGGAATAGGGTGCCATTTGGAACACAGACAGGGACACATCGTCAGGTCTATGCAGATGAATTCTACATTCATGATGTGAACAGACCAGACAAGACTAATGAAGGTATAGGCTGGGAGGCAGGGGCACATCATCAACATAGCTTCAATGGTTCTATATTCAAGTACTACAATAAGGCAATATCACAACAATGTGGCAATGCAAATAGCACTTATATTTTGCTGGTGCGAAGCAACAGTATTTTCTTGTTTAATATCTTATCACAAAATATATAATGAAATATATATTTTAGGTACAGCTGTTGTTTTTGTGAGTATGAATACAATATATGAGTTGTTTTGTTAACCAATTTAGAGAAAAACTAATTCCTGTAATACACATTTACATTTTTGTAAATATTTTTTTCTTAGTTTTTAGGTAAAATCCTGGAAAGTAGTCTATCTTAGTTTTAAGACATGTTTCAATGTTTACATTTATAATAACATCATAGAGGAAAATATTTGATGTGCATCACCTGTAGTATATCAAATCAAACCAAATTGATTTATATAGCCCTTCGTACATCAGCTGATATCTCATAGTGCTATACAGAAACCCAGCCTAAAACCTCAAACAGCAAGCAATGCAGGTGTAGAAGCACTATAACTGATACACTACATCAAACCAGCCTCTATGTACATCACCCTATAGTCTGTAGGAATATAACTGATACACTACATCAAACCAGCATCTAAGTACATCACCCTATAGTCTGTAGGAATATAACTGATACACTACATCAAACCAGCCTCTATGTACATCACCCTATAGTCTGTAGGAATATAACTGATACACTACATCAAACCAGCCTCTATGTGCATCATCCTATAGTCTGTAGGAATATAACTGATACACTACATCAAACCAGCCTCTATGTACATCACCCTATAGTCTGTAGGAATATAACTGATACACTACATCAAACCAGCCTCTATGTACATCACCCTATAGTCTGTAGGAATATAACTGATACACTACATCAAACCAGCCTCTATGTACATCACCCTATAGTCTGTAGGAATATAACTGATACACTACATCAAACCAGCCTCTATGTACATCACCCTATAGTCTGTAGGAATATAACTGATACACTACATCAAACCAGCCTCTATGTGCATCATCCTATAGTCTGTAGGAATATAACTGATACACTACATCAAACCAGCCTCTATGTGCATCATCCTATAGTCTGTAGGAATATAACTGATACACTACATCAAACCAGCCTCTATGTACACCATCCTATAGTCTGTAGGAATATAACTGATACACTACATCAAACCAGCCTCTATGTACATCACTTTATAGTCTGTATGTCACGTCTTCCGCCGAAGTCGATTCCTCTCCTTGTTCGATCGACGTCGCCGGTTTTCTAGCCATCGCGATCCACTTTTCATTTTCCATTGGTTTTGTCTTTGTTTCCCACACACCTGGTTGTCATTTCCCAATTACTGGGTATGTGTATAACCCTCTGTTTCCCCCCTGTCTTTGTGTGTGATTGTTTGTTGTTCAGGTTGGTTTCCGGCTGGTTCTTTCCAGGGTGCTGTTTTCACCGTGTTTTATGGCAACCGTTATTGTTCGCACATTGCTATTGTTACTTTGTGCTACTTTTGCAAGTAAAAGTGCTTTGTTCACTCATCTCTGCTCTCCTGCGCCTGACTTCATGCACCAGCTACACCCACCGCCTGACACTGTAGGAATATAACTGAACACTACTTCAAACCAGCATCTATGTGCAGCACCCTATAGTCTGTAGGAATATAACTGAACACTACTTCAAACCAGCATCTATGTGTAGCACCCTATAGTCTGCAGGAATATAACTGAACACTACTTCAAACCAGCATCTATGTGTAGCACCCTATAGTCTGCAGGAATATAACTGAACACTACTTCAAACCAGCATCTATGTGTAGCACCCTATAGTCTGTAGGAATATAATTGAACACTACTTCAAACCAGCATCTATGTGTAGCAGCACCCTATAGTCTGTAGGAATATAACTGAACACTACTTCAAACCAGCATCTATGTGCAGCACCCTATAGTCTGTAGGAATATAACTGAACACACTTCAAACCAGCATCTATGTGTAGCACCCTATAGTCTGTAGGAATATAACTGAACACTACTTCAAACCAGCATCTATGTGTAGCACCCTATAGTCTGTAGGAATATATCTGAACACTACTTCAAACCAGCATCTATGTGCAGCACCCTATAGTCTGTAGGGATATAACTGAACACTACTTCAAACCAGCATCTATGTGCAGCACCCTATAGTCTGTAGGAATATAATTGAACACTACTTCAAACCAGCATCTATGTGTAGCACCCTATAGTCTGTAGGAATATAACTGAACACTACTTCAAACCAGCATCTATGTGTAGCACCCTATAGTCTGTAGGAATATAACTGAACACTACTTCAAACCAGCATCTATGTGTAGCACCCTATAGTCTGTAGGAATATAACTGAACACTACTTCAAACCAGCATCTATGTGTAGCACCCTATAGTCTGTAGGACTATAACTGAACACTACTTCAAACCAGCATCTATGTGCAGCACCCTATAGTCTGTAGGAATATAACTGAACACTACTTCAAACCAGCATCTATGTGCAGCACCCTATAGTCTGTAGGAATATAACTGAACACTACTTCAAACCAGCATCTATGTGTAGCACCCTATAGTCTGTACACATTGGATGACATATAGGAAAATACACTGTAGTCATCTATTACATGAAGGATGAGATTATTTTCAATAAACAGGTATTGTACACCACAACAAAAAGGATGATAAACAAATGTTTTATAAAACAACAGAAAAACCTCAAAGATAAAATAATAAACACCACTCAAATTGTCTGCAGCTAAATTCAGGTTTAAGAAACCCTATAAAAAGTTGTCAATAACCTTTAAAATATACCCCCTCAATCTTGAACCTCATATGTCTGCATGTTTTGCCCTCCTTCCCTGTCACATATTTTATGAGTCAACCAAGGGAGAGAAATATGTGGCCTACTTTGCATTTTTTGGGCAGTCTCAGTCCTCAAAGTTTCCTTTACGATAACGAAAAAACCATTAGCTGCTGTCAAACCAAGAAGAAGAGAGATTAGTTTTTTTATTGAAATAAGATTAAAATGATAAGTTTGACTGCGGCTTCCACCTGATAAAATATTTCTGCTCATAAGTGCGGTGTGGGCACAGGGATTAGAGAGAGAGAGGGGGGAGGGAAGGGAGGAGGGGGGAGAGAGAGAAATTCATCATGTATAATAAAACAAAAAGTGTCATGGGAAATAACAGGGATATTCAAATTAGAATAAGACGGGATCTATATGAAAAATGCAGATTTAAAAATGTAAATGATGACGGGTTGGAGAAATAGATAGATGTGAAGTTACGATAGCGGCTTAGAAGTGAGAGGAGTCATCTTTGAGCTCGCTGTTTAAATCTGGGGTTTCTGGTGTCTTATTCCTCATGACTCATTGTTGTAGAGTGGGGGCTTACACTGAGTTTGTCAACAAACAACACTGCTCTCTCCAAATCTCTGTAGGTGGGTTGCAAGTAGAAATGAAACATTTGATTTCGGTAGGGCACAGACAAATAAGGAATATATATAAAATGATGTTGGATATAAAACACAAAAAATATATATTGGATGACAATCAACCTAATGCACTTTCACCAGAAAATGTTCATATGTTAATTGAAATGCTGTTGTGTCAAACCACTTGTTTTCTATGTTGACGAAGGTGCAGCTTTTCTTTCAAGAAGGATAGTGTAACACCATCTAACTAAGCTTGGCATGAGGAATTGATTCTATGTGGATATAATCTGAACTCAACCCTTGTAAGCATTTAGAGAAATAACAATGTATTCATTTGAGATTAGCCTTCAGACCTTCAGAGAAGGGGTAAATGAAAGTCCAAAATTACGATCCTACATTGTAAATAGTTTATATTCCACTTTACCTTCTTGAGAGTAGGAAAACCCTCAATATGTATGGTGTCCATTTAAAAGCGCACACTTTGACCAATGTGTAAGTTAATATGTTCATAAAACAATATAGAGGTCAACTGGATATTGATTTTGAGACATGACATGTAGTATTATCATAATTCACTCTTCATATTAGTTTGATATTCCAACATTTCTCACAAAAACAAGTGTATCTCTGTGTAATGTCAACGAAGCACTGAGCATATACCCAGCTATTTATTTTCAAAGCATTTTTTTCAAATTCAGCTTGTGTCATACTAATTTAACTTTTTGCGACCAAAAATATAAAATACACAAAAGTTATTACTAGAAACTTGCACCGCTATGACGTCAGAGTTTGATGCTTATTATCGGATGTATTAGGTTATGAAATCAGACTTTAAAAAAATATATAATGCTATTGATATGTTAGAGAAAGAACCCCTTTAACGATTCAGAACATTAATAATCATATTTTTATTGTTAAAAAGTATTTTATAAAATTCGGAATTGAAATGTCATCACCAAAGCATGTTTTCACCCACTGTGTGCACCCTACTAGATGAAAACAACAGCAAAAACAACAACAAAAAGAGCAGGGGCGCCCATTCCATCCCCCAAAGCCCCCTAAATTCACCCAAACGACATCAAAACCAGATGCCAGACACAAAAGTATTCCTGTTCTTAGTGCCTAGGATGATTGAAGGAAAGGGGTGAGCTGCAGAAGAAAAAAATGGATTTGAGGTTAATGAGCAGAAGTTCAAAAAGACATGCCACCTTACACTGGGAGAGTAGGAGTGAGTGTGTGCGTGTGCGTGCGTGTGTGTGTGTGTGTGTGTGTGTGTGTGTGTGTGTGTGTGTGTGTGTGTGTGTGTGTGTGTGTGTGTGTGTGTGTGTGTGTACGTGTGTGTGTACGTGTGTGTGTGTGTGTGTGTGTGTGTGTGTGTGTGTGTGTGTGTGTGTGTGTGTGTGTGTGTGTGTGTGTGTGTGTGTGTGTGTGTGTGTGTGTGTGTGTACGTGTGTGTGTGTGTGTGTGTGTGTGTGTGTGTGTGTGTGTGTGTGTGTGTGTGTGTGTGTGTGTGTGTGTGTGTGTGTGTGTGTGTGTGTGTGTGTACGTGTGTACGTGTGTGTGTGTCTGTGTGTACGTGTGTGTGTACGTGTGTGTGTCTGTGTGTACGTGTGTGTGTGTACGTGTGTGTGCTTGAATGTGTCACCCGTTGATGTAACAGGGTCCTCTCTTGCATCTTGGTGGGACGGGGGGAGAAAGAGAGAGGGATAGAGAGAGAGAGAGGGATAGAGAGAGAGAGAGGGATAGAGAGAGAGAGAGAGAGAGAGAGAGAGAGAGAGAGAGAGAGAGAGAGAGAGAGAGAGAGAAAGAGAGAGGGATAGAGAGAGGGATAGAGAGAGAGAGAGGGATAGAGAGAGAGAGAGAGAGAGAGAGAGAGAGAGAGAGAGAGAGAGAGAGAGAGAGAGAGAGAGAGAGAGAAAGAGAGAGAGAGAAAGAGAGAGGGATAGAAAGAGGGATAGAGAGAGAGAGGGATAGAGAGGGATAGAGAGAGAGAGAGAGAGAGAGAGAGAGAGAGAGAGGGATAGAGAGAGAGAGAGATAGAGAGAGGGATAGAGAGAGAGAGAGAGAGAGAGAGAGATAGAAAGAGGGATAGAGAGAGAGAGGGATAGAGAGGGATAGAGAGAGAGAGAGAGAGATAGAGAGAGGGATAGAGAGAGAGAGAGATAGAGAGAGGGATAGAGAGAAAGAGAGAGGGATAGAGAGAGGGATAGAGAGAGAGAGAGAGAGAGAGAGAGAGAGAGAGAGAGAGAGAGAGAGAGAGAGAGAGAGAGAGAGAGAGAGAGAGAGAGAGAGAGAGAGAGAGAGAGAGAGAGAGAGAGAGAGAGAGAGGCCTGTGGTGTTGATGGTATCCTCAATGAAATGATCAAATATACAGACAACAAATTCCAATTGGCTATACTAAAACTCTTTAATCTGTTAAGTCGACCCTCTACTTTTTCGAACATTCTGTTAAAAATCGCGCAACATTTCAGCGCCCTGCTACTCAGGCCAGGAATATAGTATATGCATATGATTAGTATGTGTGGATAGAAAACACTCAGACGTTTATAAAACTGGTTAAATCACGGCTGTGACTATAACAGAACGTGCGTTTCATCGAAAAGTGCAGGAAAATCTGATCACTGAAAATGGAAATAAATATCCATGCGCGACTTCAAGGAATTGTTCAAAGTGAACCGAATTAAATGAGGCCGAGGTTACAGTGCCTACAGCTTCCACACGTTGTCTAGAGTCTTGTCATTTGATTCAGCTTTGATTCTTGGTCTAACCGAATCAAGGGAATCGATTCGAGCTCTCTCCAAGACATATTTTCGAGACAGACACCTATAGAATTGACATCGCCTCCTGATGAATTTTATCGCTTATTAACGTGTACTAATACCTAAAGTTGCATTACAAAAGTATTTCGAAGTGTTTTGTGAAAGTTTATCGTCGACTTTTTGAATTTTAAAAAATGACGTTACGTTATGAAACGCTATTTTTTTCCGTTTATCACACAGTCTTCATAGATCGATATCTAGGCTATATATGGACCGATTTAATCGAGAAAAAAAGACCCAATAGTGATTATGAGACATCTAGGAGTGCCAACAAAGAAGATGGTCAAAGGTAATGAATGTTTTATATTTTATTTGTGCGGTTTGTGTAGCGACGACTATGCTAATTATTTTGTTTACGTCCCCTGCGGGTCTTTTGGGGTGTTACATGCTATCAGATAATAGCTTCTCATGCTTTCGCCGAAAAGCATTTTAAAAATCTGACTTGTTGCCTGGATTCACAACGAGTGTAGCTTTAATTCAATACCCTGCATGTGTATTTTAAGGAACGTTTGAGTTTTAACTAATACTATTAGCATTTAGCGTAGCGCATTTGCATTTCCAGAGCTCTAGATGGAACGCCTGCGTGCCAGGTAGGAGCAAGA
Organism: Oncorhynchus keta; assembly: GCF_023373465.1. NCBI lineage: Eukaryota > Metazoa > Chordata > Actinopteri > Salmoniformes > Salmonidae > Oncorhynchus > Oncorhynchus keta. Next base: position 17,623,691 of record NC_068455.1, on the reverse strand, counting down.
GGTTAACATCATCCTTAGCTCTGGCATCTTCCCCAATATCTGGAACCAAGGACTGATCACCCCAATCCACAAAAATGGAGACAAATTTGACCCCAATAACTACCGTGGAATATGCGTCAACAGTAACCTTGGGAAAATCCTCTGCATTATCATTAACAGCAGACTGAGCAAATGTCAAATTGGCTTTTTACCAAATTACCGTACAACAGACCATGTATTCACCCTGCACACCCTAATTGACAACCAAACAAACCAAAACAAAGGCAAAGTCTTCTCATGCTTTGTTGATTTCAAAAAAGCCTTTGACTCAATTTGGCATGAGGGTCTGCTATACAAACTGATGGAAAATGGTGTTGGGGGTAAAACATACGACATCATAAAATCCATGTACACAAACAACAAGTGTGCGGTTAAAATTGGCAAAAAACACACAAATTTCTTCACACAGGGTCGTGGGGTTAGACAGGGATGCAGCTTAAGCCCCACCCTCTTCAACATATATATCAACGAACTGGCGCGGGCACTAGAAAAGTCTGCAGCACCCGGCATCACCCTACAAGAATCCGAAGTGAAATGTCTACTGTTTGCTGATGATCTGGTACTTCTGTCACCAACCAAGGAGGGCCTACAGCAGCACCTAGATCTTATGCACAGATTCTGTCAGACCTGGGCCCTGACAGTAAATCTCAGTAAGACCAAAATAATGGTGTTCCAAAAAAGGTCCAGTCACCAGGACCACAAATACAAATTCCATCTAGACACTGTTGCCCTAGAGCACACAAAAAACTATACATACCTTGGCCTAAACATCAGCGCCACAGGTAACTTCCACAAAGCTGTGAACGATCTGAGAGACAAGGCAAGAAGGGCATTCTATGCCATCAAAAGGAACATAAACTTCAACATACCAATTAGGATTTGGCTAAAAATACTTGAATCAGTCATAGAGCCCATTGCCCTTTATGGTTGTGAGGTCTGGGGTCCGCTCACCAACCAAGACTTCACAAAGTGGGACAAACACCAAATTGAGACTCTGCACGCAGAATTCTGCAAAAATATCCTACGTGTACAACGTAGAACACCAAATAATGCATGCAGAGCAGAATTAGGCCGATACCCACTAATTATCAAAATCCAGAAAAGAGCTGTTAAATTCTATAACCACCTAAAAGGAAGCGATTCCCAAACCTTCCACAACAAAGCCATCACCTACAGAGAGATGAACCTGGAAAAGAGTCCCCTAAGCAAGCTGGTCCTGGGGCTCTGGTCACAAACACACCCTACAGAGTCCCAGGACAGCAGCACAATTAGACCCAACCAAATCATGAGAAAACAAAAAGATAATTACTTGACACATTGGAAAGAATTAACAAAAAAACAGAGCAAACTAGAATGCTATTTGGCCCTACACAGAGAGTACACAGCGGCAGAATAACTGACCACTGTGACTGACCCAAAATTAAGGAAAGCTTTGACTATGTACAGACTCAGCGAGCATAGCCTTGCTATTGAGAAAGGCCGCCGTAGGCAGACATGGCTCTCAAGAGAAGACAGGCTATGTGCTCACTGCCCACAAAATGAGGTGGAAACTGAGCTGCACTTCCTAACCTCCTGTCCAATGTATGACCATATTAGAGAGACATATTTCCCTCAGATTACACAGATCCACAAAGAATTCGAAAACAAATCCAATTTTGAAAAACTCCCATATCTACTGGGTGTAATTCCACAGTGTGCCATCAAAGCAGCAAGATTTGTGACCTGTTGCCACGAGAAAAGGGCAACCAGCGAAGAACACGCACCATTGTAAATACAACCCATATCTATGCTTGTTTATTTTATCTTGTGTCCTTTACCATTTGTACATTGTTAAAACACTGTATATATATATAATATGACATTACATTTGTAAATGACCTACATTGGTAAATGACCTTTTAATGGCATCAGACTGAGGCTCTGCATCTGTCCTCGTGCTCCTAGACCTTAGTGCTGCTTTTGATACCATCGATCACCACATTCTTTTGGCGAGATTGGAAACCCAAATTGGTCTACACGGACAAGTTCTGGCCTGGTCGGAAAGATATCAGTTTGTCTCTGTGAATGGTTTGTCCTCTGACAAATCAACTGTAAATTTCGGTGTTCCTCAAGGTTCCGTTTTAGGACCACTATTGTTTTCACTATATATTTTACCTCTTGAGGATGTCATTTGAAAACATAATGTTAACTTTCACTGCCATGCGGATGACACACAGCTGTACATTTCAATGAAACATGGTGAAGCCCCAAAATTCCCCTCGCTATAAGCATGTGTTTTCAGACCTAAGGAAGTGGATGGCTGCAAACTTTCTACTTTTAAACTCGGACAAAACAGAGATGCTTGTTCTAGGTCCCAAGAAACAAAGAGATCTTCTGTTGAATCTGACAATTAATCTTAATGGTTGTACAGTCGTCTCAAATAAAACTGTGAAGGACCTCTGCGTTACTCTGGACCCTGAACTCTCTTTTGAAGAACGTATCAAGACCATTTCAAGGACAGCTTTTTTCCATCTACGTAACATTACAAAAATCAGAAACTTTCTTACCAAAAATGATGCAGAAAAATTAATCCATGCTTTTGTCACTTCTAGGTTAGACTACTGCAATGCTCTACTTTCCGGCTACCCGGATAAAGCACTAAATAAACTTCAGTTAGTGCCAAATACGGCTGCTAGAATCCTGACTAGAACCAAAAAATTTGATCATATTACTCCAGTGCTAGCTTCCCTACTCTGGCTTCCTGTCAAAGCAAGGGCTGATTTCAAGGTTTTACTTCTAACCTACAAAGCATTACCTGTGCTTGCTCCTACCTATCTCTCTGATTTGGTCCTGCCGTACATACCTACATGTACGCTACGGTCACAAGACACAGGCCTCCTAATTGTCCCTAGAATTTCTAAGCAAACAGCTGGAGGCAGGGCTTTCTCCTATAGAGCTCCATTTTTATGGAACGGTCTGCCTACCCATGTCAGAGACGCAAACTCGGTCTCAACCTTTAAGTCTTTACTGAAGACTCATCTCTTCAGTGGGTCATATGATTGAGTGTAGTCTGGCCCAGGAGTGGGAAGGTGAACGAAAAGGCTCTGGAGCAACGAACCGCCCTTGCTGTCTCTGCCTGGCCGGTTCCCCTCTTTCCACTGGGATTCTCTGCCTCTAACCCTATTACAGGGGCTGAGTCACTGGCTTACTGGGCCTCTCTCATACCGTCCCTGGGAGGGGTGCATCACCTGAGTGGGTTGAGTCACTGATGTGATCATCCTTTCTGGGTTGCCCCCCCCCCCCTTGGGTTGTGCAGTGGCGGAGATCTTTGTGGGCTATACTCAGCCTTGTCTCAGGATGGTAAGTTGGTGATTGAAGATATCCCTCTAGTGGTGTGGGGGCTGTGCTTTGGCAAAGTGGGTGGGGTTATATCTTTCCTGTTTGGCCCTGTCCGGGGGTGTCCTCGGATGGGGCCACAGTGTCTCCTGACCCCTCCTGTCTCAGCCTCCAGTATTTATGCTGCAGTAGTATATGTGTCGGGGGGCTAGGGTCAGTTTGTTATATCTGGAGTACTTCTCCTGTCCTATTCGGTGTCCTGTGTGAATTTAAGTGTGCTCTCTCTAATTCTCTCTTTCTCTCTCTCGGAGGACCTGAGCCCTAGGACCATGCCTCAGGACTACCTGACATGATGACTCCTTGCTGTCCCCAGTCCACCTGGCCGTGCTGCTGCTCCAGTTTCAACTGTTCTGCCTTATTATTATTGGACCATGCTGGTAATTTATGAACATTTGTACATCTTGGCCATGTTCTGTTATAATCTCCACCTGGCACAGCCAGAAGAGGACTGGCCACCCCACATAGCCTGGTTCCTCTCTAGGTTTCTTCCTAGGTTTTGGCCTTTCTAGGGAGTTTTTCCTAGCCACCGTGCTTCTACACCTGCATTGCTTGCTGTTGTCTTTGAGTTAACCTGTCTGCTCTGACCTCTCAGTAGCACAATGTCTCCAGTCTAAAGTCTTTAGTTTGCATTTGTTTCAGCCATTTGTCCCTCTCAGCAAAAGCCTTCCTGTTAGGCCATTGGGGTTAAAGCTGAGTCGGTAAAACAGGCAATGGGAGCGCAGCCTCCTGCCCATCAGGAGCTTGGCAGGTGATGGCCCATGACGCACTGGTGTGACTCTTTGACTGTTTTCACAGCACTCATGCCTCGCTTTTGCTCCATGCATGGTACGGGTTACTGGTCACATGTGTGAAGTCATATTCTGTGGCAAAAGCAGAAAAGGAGCCGGGAAGTGTTATCTATAACCAGGACCTCAGCGACCCATTGCCTGGATAAAAATGTACTTGAATCCATTGATAACTCCAGCTGATATGGTTATGGGTATCTTGTGTCTTGTGTCTTGTATCTTGAATATGAATCTATCACTTGCAGATACGTGTCATTTCCCCACCCCCTACCTTTTGCCATAGAAGTTTTGGCAGCTCCGTTCAGGATGACAAGGTTGACATTTTGCACACACCTCACACTTGGCCACCAGCTTGGCAATCTGAGTACTCAAACCAGCTGCCACACCCATTATGGAGCTCTCACTCTGCATTTGGTTATCCCCATGTGTCCCTCATGCACTCTGTATAGCATTTCTGGTTGAGTCTCTGGGATAACTATCCGTTGTCCTTTCATGAGAAGGTCTCCATTACAGTCAGAGTCACTTTGGTGCACCCAATAGGGCTTCAGCAACTGAGGCAGTTCCTCCTGCCTGGGCCATCCCTTTATGCACTGCTGTACTATCTGTCGGCAGGTGGGGTCTCGCAATCTGTTGTCCTCCGCAATCTGCTGCAGTTTGGTCTGAGATGATGGTAGACTGTCTCTTACTGCAGTAATGGACACCTGTACCTCACCCTCTCGATATTGCTCCTCCTCTGTTAATGTACATTTAATTGGGGCCCTGGAGAGTGTGTCTGCTGTGATCAGTGCCTTCCCTGGCACATACACATCTTGAAGGTGAACCTCAGCAATCTGAGGTGGAAGCACAGAACTCTGGGAGGCAGATGGTCGGGTGCATTTGTCCCTACCAGAGCCAACAGTGGTTTGTGGTCAGTCTCTGCTTTAAACTGCAGGCCAATAAGGTGTTGGCTGAGCCTTTCACATGCCCATGTGATAGCCAACGCCTCCTTCTCCACTTATGCATGCCTTTGCTCTGTGTTGGATAAGATTTGTGAAATGTATGCTATTGGACGCCATTCCATGTTGTCCTGCATTTGTGTGAGGACCACCCCTATTCAAATGATGAGTCATCTGCTGATAGCTTAGTCTCAGCGTGAGGACGGTACTGGGCCAGCACTCTCTGTAAGAACAGGTCTCCATTGATTTTGCCAAACGCCACCTGTTGCACGTGACCCCATGACCAGTCATTCGCTTTGGCTAGTAAGTCTCTCAGGGGTTTGGTTGTGTCTGAAAACTGTGGGAGGAACTTACCCACAAATGTGGCCATGCCTAAGAAGGTCCTGACTTCAACCAAGTTCCGGGGTCTGGGAATATCTGTCACGGCGCTGATCTTCTCTGGGTCCAGCTCTATTCCAGCTTCACTGATTTTGTATCCCAAGAACAAGACCTCTGACTGTGCGAAGGTGCATTTTTTCATTGAGTGTCAATCCAGTCTCTTGGAGTCTGGTTAGTCTTTCATCATGTTCTGCTCTGTCCTTTCCACACACGAGCACGTCGTCCGCATGGACTATGACGCCACTCAGCCCATCCAACAGCTGGGACATGCGTCTTGTGGAAATGCTCAGGACCGGAAGCGATTGCAAATGGCAAAATGTTAAAACAGTACCGGCCAAACGGTGTTCAAAACATTGTGAGTGCCCTACTCTCTGGTGACAGGGGTATCTGCCAGAAGCCTGAGCATGCGTGCAGCTTTGTGTTGACCTGTGAGCCATCCAACTGTTCTACTGATGGTAAGATGTGTCTCTCTCTGCAGAGTGCCTCAAGCTAGTGATGTCCACACAGATCCCGACGTCCCCATTGGCCTTTAGGAACACTACCATCCCTGCACACCAGTAAGTGGCAATCTCTATTTTAGACACAGTCCCAATTTCTTCCATCCTCCCAACTCTTCCTTTACTCTGGCTAATAAGGGGATAGACACACAGCGGCAGGTGGTAAGGTCATAGGAGACCGCATCTTCCTTCAGGTGGATTATGTAGTCACCTTCTAGCCATCCTAGGTAAGAAAACACTTTGGGGAATATATTTTTGAAAACCTCCCCTGGGTCCTGCAGTTCGCTCACTCTCTCAAAGAGTTGCAATGCTTCAATTGCTGGCAGCCCCAGCAACAGTCTGGCCAGAGAGTCAATGACGAATACAGGCTGGATAGCACTTTTGGCTTTACTCTCCAGTTTACTCACATCTGCCCTACCACTGGTAATATCTTATTACTTGGCCCGTACAGTTTTTTTGTTTGTAGGGAGCAAAGGGGCTATAGCTATTCTATAGCTATATTCTGCCTAGTGGGAATTGCTGTCACTGCTGCCCCTGTGTCTAGTGTAAATGACACAACCTCCCCATTGAGTTTAATGTCTGAGTGCCAGCCAACATTGTTTTCCCTGACTTCTTCCAAACAGATGCTGTCCCAATGTTGCTTCTGTTCTTCTTCTGAGACCTCATGCATTTGCTTTGATCGACAGACAGCTGAAAAGTGTCCTCTCCTGTGACATTTCCTGCATTCCGCATCCTTAGCTGGGCAATCTTTCCAGCTGTGGGGAATGGGGATCTCCCACATTTGCGACAAACGCTTCAACTGGCTACTGGCCCTGTCTGTGATTGTTTTCTCCACGTCTGTCTCTGTTCTGGGTTATCCTACCCTTTTTTTAAGCACAGTATGAAAAGGCATGTATTTCCTTCCTGTCTTCACTCAGCATAGAGTTGCCGCTGCGCAGCTCCACCTACTGTCTTTTATAGTCTCACTTGGCCTAACCTAGTTTACAGATTTGGACAAGGTAAACTGTAAATCCAACTGTAACTTTTCAGAAAGTTAGATATTTCTTATTCCCACTATAGTCCGATCTCGGATCAGTTCTTACCTGAGTGCAGTCAAATTGACAATGTTCCGCTATCACCGATTACATGTTACTCCTGTTTGCGCACATTAAACCTAGCTCTCTCTATAATCTTGTGTCTCTCTAAGAAATGTGTTTCAAAACAGTATTTAAAAGAACCTGTAGTTAAGTTTCTCTTCCTCATTCAACCGTGAAGCATTTAATATATCCTCGGCTCATCACCCATAGAATAAATCACTGTATTAACTTGAAATGCCTCATTTTTCATGTTTAAGCCTGAAGCTACTCTGTACCTTTCAAAGCTGCTGATCCATTTCGGCCAGTTTTGAATGTCCATGAAATCAAAATTCTCCATGGTGCTAATGTGAAATCCATCAGCACCAGCCACTGGCCTGTCCATGTTTGAGCGAGAGCCCGTTGAACTTGGAGTCACCAAACATGAGGTCCCGTCAGTTTCTTTCTCTTGTATAACATGTAGCAGTAACTTAGTCCTCGTCGTTAGCCATCCCAACGATGATCTACACTGTATATTAAACTGTGTTCTCCATGTTTGAAACAGTCTTTCATTTTTTAAATGATTAAACCACTCTGACACCATGTAGTATTATCTTAAATAAGGAGGCATGACAAAAAAAGAGTCATACATGCGCATGTCATACATAGGTACGGATACCCACAAGGGACATCCTACTACTGCAGTCAAATGACTAAATCACCCTCTAGTGGCCTCATGGGTGGAATGATTTTCATATTTTCAATAATTTCATAATGAATAAATGCCGTAAATCCGGTGTTTCTATGTTAAATAGTTTTGTTATATTTCAGTCTGCTGTTATGTATACAAATTTTAATATTGAGATGCAAACTCATAATTGAATACATTTCAACTCTATATCTGACACGGTACTGTTGTCTTCTTCTTTTTTAAGCCCATAACCATGTGTGTGAGGTGTATACTTTTGTTTCAAAGACGATTTTTTAAGACTACCCAGAAACACTCTGTGTGACCCTTATTTGGCCCACTGCAGTAAGATTTCCTCTCTTTCCTTGAGAAGTGAAGCCAGACTATAACTTCACAAACACCATTTCAGACCTTTCAGTGTTGTTTACGGGTTAAACGTTTATAGTTCATTAGTGCAGCATCCATTATTTTGTTGTCACTTGTCTGTTCGGATGAATTCCAGGAATTTTTAAGGTGGATTTGGATTGTGAAAGCTGAGTGGTCCGATGTTAGGCGAGGGTCATGATAATTGCTCTATACAAATTCTTGCCAATGTAATTTCAATGTCATAGATTTGAAGGGAAATCTATATGTATGAAAAGAAATGTTGACAAAGAGTTGTGGTCGTGGCTGAAGTATTACACCTGTATGGACAATATGAGTTCAACATCTTTCAAGCACAGCAGGCACTCAGTGAAATCAAATGTTTTCTTTTCACTGCAGTAGTCAAAGCAAGAGTACAAGTGAAAATCAATAGATTCCCTCCCAAATGTGGTCTTTACAATAAGTGGAAAGATTCTTTGTGAAAACCGGGGTACAGCAATTACAATCTGCCTTTACCTATAGCTAGTCGAAATATAGTGGCATCTTAACTCTTTTGATTTCTTACACGAAATTAGCCTAGATCAGTAAAGATGGAAAGCCATATTCTTTGAGTAGAGAGGCCTTGTGTTTTAGCTGCAAATAACTGTGCAAAGGAAACTCATGAGTACGGCTTAACCCAACAACGCATTACCTTTTTCACCTGGTCATCAATTCAGGGTCTCTTCTTGCCAGATCTATGTCATGCAATTTAGTTGACCTTACAGAAAAAAAACACATTATTTCACGTTTGAAAAATCACGTGATTTCATATGAATTGTCACATGTGAAATCATGTGAAAACATGTTTTTGGAATAATTCACGTGATCACTTTTTCAGATGTGAAGTTACATGTTATCACATTGACTTAACATAACATCACGTGACCACATGTTAAATTCATGTGGGTTTTTTCCATAAGAGTGGGGTATATGACTATTGTCCCTCCATTTCCCTGGCCTTTAGATTGAAAATTAGACAAGTCTGACGGGTGGGAGAACAGAGAGATGGATAGGAAGCTGTACAGAGAGCAGAAGAAGAACTTTAGATAGGTGCTATGAACCCAACAAGGTCACCAGGCAAACATATTGTACAGTTTGTATGTGTGACATTGACCATTTGGACTGGCAATAGATTGTCCAAGATGCTGTTGAGACGATCTTCTATGGTGCCACTATGGCCTTAGGAAATTGTACAATAGAACATAGAACAATTGAGCCTCCAGTCTTAACACGACATGAACTTCATTCACATGTTGAGTGCAATGTCTCACCAGATAGCTGTCACCAAGAGACTTTGAACACATTGGAGAGCAATACTGTAGCTGAGCGTGGAACTGTGGGCATTGTTTCTGCAAAAGTATTGTGCTTTATAGTGTACTAGGTGAGGGAGGTCAATGAGAGGACAAATGATCAGAATGATCTGAATGGGAAATTTTCTTTCTTTCTTTGCAATGGCAAAGTTTATACCAGTCCTATGCCTTGCAAGAGCCACTCAGTTAGGAAAGAGAGGGTTGGGTGAAGAGGGAAGGGGAAGAGATGGAGGGAGAGAGAGACAGAGAGATAACAATAGAGAGAGAAAGAAGGATGGTACACAGTTGTAATACTCAAGTAATCCACACTTTTCAATCATGTTGCAGTGATTGACACTGAAAACATCTTCTCACAAATGTACAACCCCACACTGCAATTGTAAATGACGCAAACCACGTCTTGGTCATCCACCGCTGGTTGAACCACCTCTCTCTCTGTACAGGGAAGGAGGAGGGAGGGAGAAGTGAGGGGGGAAATGAAGAGGAAAGGAGAGTCCTCTTTGATATGAGCCTCCCTGAGGGGGTTTCCTGCTACTAAAGAATGTTACAAGTTCAAGTTCCAGCCACTAGCCCCTGAAAGATGACCTTGTCTGCTGCCAGATGTCCCGTCACCAGCCAGTCAAGGGTAGGAGAGTGAGCCGGGCTGGGCCAAGAGGACTATCAGACACAGGGACGGACTGGGACCAGAAATCTTCCTGGGCATTTCTAGCACACCGGCCCATTTTTTCATCTAGACACCCCACACCAGACAATTTCCCCCCTTTTAATTAAAGCCCCAATTATTAGCCAAATAATGATCATCCAGCGCACAAATGTTGACAGAAAAGATAGATCAGCCCATCTGGCATTTGTCCGAACTGTTCAGATCAGTGTAAGGGTAGGACAGTGGTCCTGTTCAAGTGTTTGTAATGGCACTAATATGGCATAAAAATGTATAAAATCAAAAAAATATATTGAAAATGAAGAAGAGGAATATGGAAACTGAACTAAAGTCAGTTTCATTGTTCCCTTCGCACAATTTGGAGGGACTTACGAGCATCACTATTTATAGACAAGGATTGTGCATCTTCGCATTATAAACCAATTTTCAATGATCTCATTAAAAGAAAACGGATGTGGCAAACACAGCTAGTGTTTGACAGTTAATTCAGCGATGTTGAGTTAGAGAGGGAGGCGGATGAGCTAACCTGTCAGAAAACATATTGATATTCCGATCAATATACAGCACTTCAAACCTCAACTTTCTCTTCCTGATGTCTATTTCACCATTAGCTGGGAAATGTCACAATTATACTTAATGCACCTCACTGTCCTTAAAATGCTGAATGAACCCCGTTAACCTGCACAAACACTTCACCAGCCGTTACCGAGACGACACCCCTGTTAGTAGACGGCGGAGCCAATCAGAGATTTCTCTGAATGTTCAGAAGAAGACAGCGAGCAACAGTTAGCTCGGCCATTAGCGCCAGGCAGCAGAGCCAGCCAGCCTGATTTCCTGGGCTCTTTGGGATCATCGTAAACACTCCTTTTCTCTAAGAAAAAAGGGAATCTATTTTATGCCCGTCAGTACTGGCATTAAGAGACATTATTTGCCTTAACGGCGCTATCACCTCCCACCTCAGCCGTCATTACAGTTATTATTCGTAGTCCAACTTTAAAGGACACATGGACGTTTGAGAGAGAGAGAGAGAGAGAGAGAGAGAGAGAGAGAGAGAGAGAGAGAGAGAGAGAGAGAGAGAGAGAAGATAATGGAAGTGGGCTTTGTTGTCTGTGCTGAGTTTTTGCATTGGAATAGAAGGAAGGAGTGAGGGATTGAGTGGGCTGCTCAGACATTTGGGGAACAGACTTCCCAATGACAACTCACTTGACCCTAAGATGCAGGAGAGGAGTTGATTAGTTGGTGTTTTCCTCCAATTTGGTAATATATTCAAAAACAAGGAAATATTGTTTCCATATGTAGCTACTGATGGTAGCGAGAGCTGTGGTTAACACTGAACAAAAATAAAAACGCAACATGCAAGAATTTAAAATGTTTTACTGAGTTGCAGTTCATTAAAGCAAATCAGTCAATTGAAATAAATGCATTAGGCCCTAATCTATGGATTTCACATGACTGGAAATACAGAGATGTGCATCTATTGGTCATAGATACCTTAAAAAGGTAGGGGAGTCGATCAGAAAACCAGTCAGTATCTGGTGTGTCCACTATTTGCCTCATGCAGCAAGACACATCTCCTTCGCATAGAGTTGATCAGGCTTTTGATTGCGACCTGTACAATGTTGTCCCATTCCTTTTCAATAGCTGTGCGAAGATGCTGGATATTGAAGGGAACTGGAACGCGCTGCCGTACACGTCGATCCAGAGCATCCCAAACATGCTCAATGGGTGACATGTCTGGTAAGTATACAGGCCATGGAAGAAATGGGACATTTTCAGCTTCCAGGAATTGTGAATAGATCCTTGTAACATTGGGCCGAGCATTATCATTCTGAAACATGAGATTATGGCGGCGGATGAATGGCACGACAATGGGCCTCAGGATCTTGTCACGGTAGCTCTGTGCATTCAAATGACCATCGATAAATTGTGTTTGTTGTCAGTAGCTTATGCCTGCCCATAACATAACCCCACCACCACCATGGGGCTCTCTGTTCACAACGTTGACATCAGCAAACGACTCACCCACAAGGCGCCATACAAGCTGTCTGCCATCTGCCCAGTACAGTTGAAACCGGGATTCATTCGTGAATAGCACACTTCTCCACAGTGCCAGTGGCCATCAAAGGTGAGAATTTGCCCACTGAAGTCAGTTACAACTCCAAACTGCAGTCAGGTCAAGACCCTGGTGAGGACGACGAGCAGATGAGCTTTCTGGAGATTAATTTTTACAGTTTGCCAAGAAATTCTTTGTTTGTGCAAACCCACAGTTTCTGGGTGGCTGGTCTCAGATGATCCCGCAGGTGAAGAAGCCGGATGTGGATGTCCTGAGCTGGCAGGGTTACACGTGGTCTGTGGTTGTGAAGCAGTTTGGACGTACTGACAGATTTTCCAAATGGTAGAGAAATGAACATTCAATTCTCTGGTAACATTCAATTCTCTGGTAACATTCAATTCTCTGGTAACATTCCTGCATTCAGCAGGCCAATTGAATGCATTGTATTGTGTGACAAAACTGCACTGGCCTTTTATTTTCCCCACTAGAAGGTGCACCTGTGAAATGATCATACTGTTTAATCAGTTTCTTGATATTCCTGTCAGGTGGATGTATTATATTTGCAAAGGAGACATGCTCACTAACATGGATGTAAACAAATGTCTGCACAACATTTGAGAGAAATAATGTTTTTTGGTGAGTATGGAAAATATATGGGATCTTTTATCTCAGCTCATGAAACATGAGGACCAACACTCTACGTTGCATTCATATTTTAATTCAGTTTATATATATTTTTGGGGAATAGTGTCTCTGTGTTATATTTTGACAGTGTATGTACAAAATTCAAAAGGCACTCTCACATCTGAGCGATCTTTTTTTGCAGGTGCGTGGTAACAGTTGAATAAGAAGAGAAAAAAAGAAGAAACCCAAACACTGCTCTTGATAGTATCACTGTTCTTTAATAAGCTTTACGTATCGGCCTCACGTTAAAGAACAGTGATACTATCAAGAGCGACAGTGTACATACAACCAGCAGCATTTGAATGTTATTTTGCCACAGTCAATGGTCATTTGGACAAATCTTAATCAAGCAGCTGACCAATGATGTGATACACGTAAACAGACTTACTTACTGACTTTATTGTCCCCATGGGGAAATGTTTTTGCAGTGTCATGTACGCATTTAAAGTGTCATTTAATCACAAAACAATATTGACAATACAACTTTCATAACAGTTACATACCAATAAAACATTATTTTTTTAAAATGTTAAGACTAGCCTGCTGGCCTTAAGGAGTCGATAGGAACATTAGCCCAAGCTTTTTAGGAAGGATATCACACCTGGGACAAATTATTGTCTAGTTGTGTTTTTTCCTGCTGAGGGGTGCCCTATACCTGCGCCCAGAGGGGAGTAGTTCCAAGTCCAGGTACAGAGGGTGACTTGGGTCTAAAATTATTTTGTGAGCCTTGCAGAGGGCCCTGACCTTAAAGATCTCATCCAGGTCTGTCTGTTTGGCTACAACTACCTTGCTTGCTGTGGTGATAATCCTTCCCAGCATATTTCTCTGGTTGACAGTGGTATTGCCAAACCAACAAACAATAAAAAAAGTTAAAATATTCTCTATGAAAGATTTGTAAAACAGAGTCAGTATACATTAAAAGATCCCAGCTTTTTGAGAAAGTATATTCTCTGTTGGCTTTTTTGTAGATCAGGTCTGTACATTTATTCCACTGAAGTTTATTGTCCAAGAGGACACCCATGTACAGTATTTGTATTCCTCTACCATCTCTATATTCTGACCTCTGATAGATGTTGTAGAGGTAGGTGTTGTACACGTTTTGGTTTTTGCCTTATCATTACACAGCTGATTCAAGTAATGAAAGAATGGAAGAGGAACATCATGGCCCCGTTCTAGATGACTTAGAGTGGTGTGAGGAATCACACTTGGTCCTCAATACCAACAAGACCGAAGAGATGTGCATAGACTTCAGGAAGTCATGCACCCAGATGGGGACCCAGGACCGAGTTTGGGAATCCCTGCTTTTAGGAACAGCTATAATGGCAACACTAGTCTCACCTGCAATTGCACTCCTGTTCTCTGTGTCTGCATAAGGCCCTTGTCAAAAGTAGTGCACAGTGCACAAGTCGTGAATAAGTTGCCATGTGGGACGCAAACTATATCGATCAGACCAGTGTCCCTGAAGAAACGTTGGCTCGTGTGTGTGTGTGTGTGCTGGTTTGTCTGTGTGTGTGTGTGTGCGTGTGTGTGTGTGTATGTATGTGTGTGTGTGTGTGTGTGTACATGGGATAGAGTGGAGTGGTGTCCAGTAACAAAGAAGGAGGCCATCAGTATAGAACAGAGCAGCACTGGCGAGGGAGTTGGACAGAGTCTGTGTCCTCTAGGAACTCACTTCTGTGTCTGGCTCACAACACACTCAGACAGACACACAAAGAAAAACAGACACACACACACACACACACACACACACACACACACACACACACACACACACACACACACACACACACACACACACACACACACACACACACACACACACACACACACACACACACACACACACACACACACACAGACTCCATTTACAGTACACACACCATGACACTCAAAAAAAGCAGCATGACTACTTTCTCTCACTCTCTCTCTCACTCGCTCTCTCTCTCTTGCTCTCTCTCTCGCTCTCTCTCTCTCACACACACAAACACTCCTACACACAGGACATCTGTGCTCCCTGGTGACCCTTTCTGGCCAGTGTCTGCGTTTCTGACACATCAGATGAGGAAGTGAGGGGTGGGAGGACGTGGAGGCAAGCCAGCCGCCTCCAATCAGCTACTGCGGTTCTCACTTGGTTAACACCTCACTGTAAACACGGTGCCAGGGCCGGTCTGTGTGTGTGTGTGTGTGTGTGTGTGTGTGTGTGTGTGTGTGTGTGTGTGTGTGTGTGTGTGTGTGTGTGTGTGTGTGTGTGTGTGTGTGTGTGTGTGTCTGTTGGTCTGTGTGTGGAGACGGGCTGTGTGCAGTACCCAGTATCGCACAGCTAGACCCAGATCAGATCGGATCAAACAGACAGACTCAGAGTAGATGTACAGGTAACTGCCAGAATAAAGGAAACACCAACATAAAGTGTCTTAATAGGGTGTTGAACCACCACGATCCAGAACAGCTTCAATGCACCATGGCATAGATTCTACAAGTGTCTGGAACAAGTGTCTATTGGTTGGGATGCGACACCAATCTTCCACAAGAAATTCCATAAATTGGTGTTTTGTTGATGGTGGTGAAATAGTTGTGTCAGGCGTCGCTCCAGAATCTCACATATGTGTTCAATTGGGTTGAGATGTGGTGACTGAGATGGCCATGGCATATGGTTTACATAGTTTTCATGCTCATCCAACAGTTCAGTGAGCACTCTTGCCCTGTGGATGAGGTACTGTCATCTTATGAGGGCATAGCCATGTTAGCCAAAATAATGCCCAGCTTTTTTATACATTACCCTAAACATGATGGAATGTTAATTGCTCATTTAACTCAGGAATCACACCTGTGTGGAAGGACTTTCTGTCAATATACTTTGTATCCCTCATTTACGCAAGTGTTTCCTTTATTTTGGCAGTTACCTGTATCTGTACAGCACACTGACTTTCTGTATCTGACTCTTATATGCATATATATATAAATGAGAGAGAGAGAGAGAGAGAGAGAGAGAGAGAGAGAGAGAGAGAGAGAGAGAGAGAGAGAGAGAGAGAGAGAGAGAGAGAGAGAGACATACCAATTAGGATTTGGCTAAAAATACTTGAATCAGTCATAGAGCCCATTGCCCTTTATGGTTGTGAGGTCTGGGGTCCGCTCACCAACCAAGACTTCACAAAATGCGAGAATCACCAAATTGAGACTGCACGCAGAATTCTGCAAAAATATCCTACGTGTACAACGTAGAACACCAAATAATGCATGCAGAGCAGAATTAGGCCGATACCCACTAATTATCAAAATCCAGAAAAGAGCCGTTAAATTCTATAACCACCTAAAAGGAAGCGATTCCCAAACCTTCCATAACAAAGCCATCACCTATAGAGAGATGAACCTGGAGAAGAGTCCCCTAAGCAAGCTGGTCCTGGGGCTCTGTTCACAAACACAAACACACCCTACAGAGCCCCAGG
This sequence comes from Oncorhynchus keta, assembly GCF_023373465.1. Taxonomy (NCBI): domain Eukaryota; kingdom Metazoa; phylum Chordata; class Actinopteri; order Salmoniformes; family Salmonidae; genus Oncorhynchus; species Oncorhynchus keta. The sequence continues at coordinate 17,607,389 of NC_068455.1, read as the reverse complement.
ACAGCAGCACAATTAGACCCAACCAAATCATGACAAAACAAAAAGATAATTACTTGACACATTGGAAATAATTTTTTTTAAAAACAGAGCAAACTAGAATGCTATTTGGCCCTAAACAGGGAGTACACAGCGGCAGAATATCTGACCACTGTGACTGACCCAAAATTAAGGAAAGCTTTGACTATGTACAGACTCAGTGAGCATAGCCTTGCTATTGAGAAAGGCCGCCGTAGGCAGACATGGCTTTCAAGAGAAGACAGGCTATGTGCTCACTGCCCACAAAATGAGGTGGAAACTGAGCTGCACTTCCTAACCTCCTGCCCAATGTATGACCATATTAGAGAGACATATTTCCCTCAGATTACACAGATCCACAAAGAATTCGAAAACAAATCCAATTTTGATAAACTCCCATATCTACTGGGTGAAATTCCACAGTGTGCCATCACAGCAGCAAGATTTGTGACCTGTTGCCACGAGAAAAGGGAAACCAGTGAAGAACACACACCATTGTAAATACAACCCATATTTATGCTTATTTATTTTATCTTGTGTCCTTTAACCATTTGTACATTGTTAAAACACTGTATATATAATATTACATTTGTAATGTCTTTATTGTTTTGAAACTTCTGTATGTGTAATGTTTACTGTTAATTTGTATTGTTTATTTCACTTTATATATTCACTTCATATATTATCTACCTCACTTGCTTTGGCAATGTTAACACGTTTCCCATGCCAATAAAGCCCTTGAATTGAAATTGAAATTGAGAGAGAGACAGGCAGACAGAGAGAGAGAGAGGGAGAGAGAGAGAGAGAGAGAGAGAGAGAGAGAGACAGGCAGACAGAGAGAGAGAGAGAGAGAGAGAGAGAGAGAGAGATTGAGTCTCCCCCCAGCACTGAACACACCCAGGTCCCACAAGTGCACTGCTCCTCCATCATAGAGAGGGATACATTCACAGAGCTGGAGTGAGACCTGGCTCGTCCACACAATCCAGACAGAAAAGACCCACAAAACAGACCAGAACAACAACACCCCCACAACAAGAACCGGGGAGTGGAAGGTGGAGATCCACAGCTGTCTGAGAGAGCTGGCTGCACTACGAACTGAGGTGAGAGAACTTAAAGAGGCACACATGGCACTGAAGGAGGAGGTGAGAAAGCTGAGGTGTGACTGAGAGCAGGACACTCCCCCAGAGAAGCCAGCAGAACAGCCCACCTCAGACCCAGACCACAACCTCAACACCACAATGGGACAGTCAACACAGGACCCACCAACCCAACAGACCCCACCCCCTCCTAACAGCCCCTCTGTCAGCTCCGGTCTTGGCCATTGTGGAGAGGTTGGAGTCTGTTTGATTGAGTGTGTGGACAGGTGTCTTTTATACAGGTAACGAGTTCAAACAGGTGCAGTTAATACAGGTAATGATTAGAGAACAGGAGGGCTTCTTAAAGAAAAACTAACAGGTCTGTGAGAGCCGGAATTCTTACTGGTTGGTAGGTGATCAAATACCTACGTCATGCAATAAAATGCAAATGAATTACTTAAAAATCATACAATGTGATTTTCTGGATTTTTGTTTTAGATTCCATCTCTCACAGTTGAAGTGTACCTATGATAAAAATGACAGACCTCTACATGCTTTGTAAGTAGGAAAACCTGCAAAATCGGCAGTGTATCAAATACTTGTTCTCCCCACTGTAGCTATTTCCCACCTATGTTTTGTGGGTAGTTGTTTTCTGTTTAGTGTTCTGCACCTGAACAGGACTGTTTCGGTTTCATTTTGCACTTTGTTATTTTTGTTTCAGTGTTCAGTTTAATAAAAGTATGAACACCCACCACGCTGTGCTTTGGTCCGATTCTTCCTCATCAGACGACGACGACCGTTACACCACCATTCCACCCCGGACTCCACCCTGGACTTGAAAAGCCTTTGCGACCAGGTCCACCTCTAAAAGGCAGTAATCCCAACTTTTGCCAGGACTCTGAAGGACATCAACCTCAACCGTAGCCCAAGCACCTCACACAGGAGCAACAGAGCAATGGACACCTGCCTAGACCAGCGAGACACCCTCCTAGACCTGCAAGACCCCCTCCTGAAGGACCTGCACCGAGAGAACCCACCCCAAGAGGAACTACACCAGACCACAGCATGACCAGCCACACCCCAATCTGCTAAGACCAACCCAAGCAAACCCTGGCCACACCTTAAATAGCCTTCCATAACAGAACCATGCCCTTCTGCCCACCCCCCGCCCATGCGGCAAGGATCTCAACATGAAAGCAGGACATATGCCCAGGTCGTGAGCAGAGCAACAGGCCCAACCCCCACTATTACACCCATCCATGCCCCATCCTGTGACATAGGAAGTATGTATCAGATGCTCAACATACTCTGCTCACACCTATTGTGATGGTCCGGGCCTAAACCACACAAAAACAACACTAAACACTATGGAACATAAAGCTTTTACTATGTCATACTGAAATATACAAGGTCTGAGGTCATCTGCCTTTGGCCTAAAGAGCAGGAAGCCAGACTTCATCAAAGAAATTGGAAATACAGACATTGTCATCCTACAATAAATATGGTATAGAGGAGATGGACCCACTGGTTTCCCTCTTGATTACAGAGAGCTGTTAGTCCAATCCACCAAACTACCAGGTGTGAAACAGGGAAGGGACTCAGGGGGTATGCTAATTTGGTATAGCGCAGACCTAACCCACTCTAATAAATTTGTCAAAACAGGAACATTTTACATCTGGCTAGAAATGAATAAAGATGATCTCAACAGAGAACAATGTCCTGATGTATGCTACTTTTATCCCCCCCAATAGATTCCTGATACTTTAAAAACTACTTTTGGATTAATGTCCCGTCAAAGGGACAGTTGTTGCTCAACACCTTTTCCACCCCGACAGGTTTGATGAATTCACATCTGAAAGTAAATAATTTATTTACATTCTGAAATCTTGCTCTGATTTATCATCCTAGAGATGACATGTAGTGTAGTTTTATTAGATAAAATCATTTTTCATATCCTATTAACGTCCATATAATATGCACGATCGATTTTTTATTTCCACTCGTTCAACTTGCAATGAAAGAAATCTGTGAAAATTGAACACGAGACGTTGTTTCAACCAGTCAAATTACATTCATATCTATTCCTTAGACACTTTAAAAAGTAGCCAGCCTTTGCTATATCATTCTACTTTCAGTATATCCACTAGAAAGCCAATTTTAGCCAGAAAGGTACGACATCATTGCGAGCCGATGACACAAGCGGTGTTCACTTGATTGACTGTATCTTTGTCAAATGACAATTTATCGTTTTCAAAACTAGCTAGCTAGATAGCCAATGAGCTGTGCTTTACGAGAGTAAATCCTTTCAGCTAACCTTGCGCGTATGAGCCGAGTGGCGTTTGGACATTTATGCAAGTTCATAAGATGCAGATGACTTCCTGAGGATCTTCATGGGAATAGGGTACACTACAGTACTTCCGGGTTGGAGCGAGCGGTCGCATTCGCACTTCGGTCCGCAGGTAGTATTACTTTTCATTACTTTTCATTACATTTCATTATAGTACAACGGTTTGATTTGTCTAATCTTAGCAATTTCTTCTTAGCTAGCTACATAGCCGTCTTTGTATCAAAGATAATTGCGTAATTATCGTATTTCGTCGTCCTAACGTAGTCTACTGCCCAGCAGCTAGCCAGCTAGCTAACGTCCACCGTCTACCGAATAGCAGCACTGTAGAAACTATTACACTCAACTGAACGACTTGATTAGTGTAGTGTTAGCTAGCTACATAGTTGTCTTTGCTGTCTTCGTATCCAAGATAATTGTGTAGTTTAGAGTGTGTAGTCTTAGAGTGATTATCTTAATTTACCGAGGTTAGCTAGCCAGCTATTTGTCGTCCTTAACGTAGGAGACACTGCTAGCTAGCTAACAGCTAGCCAACGTCTAGCGAACATAACTTCCCACTCAACAACCCGGTCGCATTCTGCTTCGCTCCACAGGTAGTATCACATTTTCATTTCATTTCATTACAGCACAACGGTTTGATTTGCTTGATCGTAGCTAGCTACATAGCTAGCTACATAGCCGTCCTTGTATCAAAGATAATTGTGTAGTCTAGAGCGATTTTCTAGGTTAGCTAGCCAGCTATTGTCGTTCTTTTAACGCAACGTAACGTAATCAACACTGCTAGCTAGCCAGCTAGCCCCCGAATAGTAGCACTGTAGAAACTATTACACTCAACGGAACGACTTGATTAGTGTAGTGTCAACACCGCAGCCACTGCTAGCTAGCCTACTTCAGCAGTACTGTATCATTTTAATCATTTTAGTCAATAAGATTCTTGCTACGTAAGCTTAACTTTCTGAACATTCGAGACGTGTAGTCCACTTGTCATTCCAATCTCCTTGCATTAGCGTAGCCTCTTCTGTAGCCTGTCAACTATGTGTCTGTCTATCCCTGTTCTCTCCTCTCTGCACAGACCATACAAACACTCCACACCGCGTGGCCGCGGCCACCCTAATCTGGTGGTACCAGCGCGCACGACCCACGTGGAGTTCCAGGTCTCCGGTAGCCTCTGGAACTGCCGATCTGCGGCCAACAAGGCAGAGTTCATCTCAGCCTATGCCTCCCTCCAGTCCCTCGACTTCTTGGCACTGACGGAAACATGGATCACCACAGATAACACTGCTACTCCTACTGCTCTCTCCTCGTCCGCCCACGTGTTCTCGCACACCCCGAGAGCTTCTGGTCAGCGGGGTGGTGGCACCGGGATCCTCATCTCTCCCAAGTGGTCATTCTCTCTTTCTCCCCTTACCCATCTGTCTATCGCCTCCTTTGAATTCCATGCTGTCACAGTTACCAGCCCTTTCAAGCTTAACATCCTTATCATTTATCGCCCTCCAGGTTCCCTCGGAGAGTTCATCAATGAGCTTGATGCCTTGATAAGCTCCTTTCCTGAGGACGGCTCACCTCTCACAGTTCTAGGCGACTTTAACCTCCCCACGTCCACCTTTGACTCATTCCTCTCTGCCTCCTTCTTTCCACTCCTCTCCTCTTTTGACCTCACCCTCTCACCTTCCCCCCCTACTCACAAGGCAGGCAATACGCTCGACCTCATCTTTACTAGATGCTGTTCTTCCACTAACCTCATTGCAACTCCCTCCAAGTCTCCGACCACTACCTTGTATCCTTTTCCCTCTCGCTCTCATCCAACACTTCCCACACTGCCCCTACTCGGATGGTATCGCGCCGTCCCAACCTTCGCTCTCTCTCCCCGCTACTCTCTCCTCTTCCATCCTATCATCTCTTCCCTCTGCTCAAACCTTCTCCAACCTATCTCCTGATTCTGCCTCCTCAACCCTCCTCTCCTCCCTTTCTGCATCCTTTGACTCTCTATGTCCCCTATCCTCCAGGCCGGCTCGGTCCTCCCCTCCCGCTCCGTGGCTCGACGACTCATTGCGAGCTCACAGAACAGGGCTCCGGGCAGCCGAGCGGAAATGGAGGAAAACTCGCCTCCCTGCGGACCTGGCATCCTTTCACTCCCTCCTCTCTACATTTTCCTCCTCTGTCTCTGCTGCTAAAGCCACTTTCTACCACTCTAAATTCCAAGCATCTGCCTCTAACCCTAGGAAGCTCTTTGCCACCTTCTCCTCCCTCCTGAATCCCCCCTCCTCCCTCTCTGCAGATGACTTCGTCAACCATTTTGAAAAGAAGGTCGACGACATCCGATCCTCGTTTGCTAAGTCAAACGACACCGCTGGTTCTGCTCACACTGCCCTACCCTGTGCTCTGACCTCTTTCTCCCTCTCTCTCCAGATGAAATCTTGCGTCTTGTGACGGCCGGCCGCCCAACAACCTGCCCGCTTGACCCTATCCCCTCCTCTCTTCTCCAGACCATTTCCGGAGACCTTCTCCCTTACCTCACCTCGCTCATCAACTCATCCCTGACCGCTGGCTACGTCCCTTCCGTCTTCAAGAGAGCGAGAGTTGCACCCCTTCTGAAAAAACCTACACTCGATCCCTCCGATTTCAACAACTACAGACCAGTATCCCTTCTTTCTTTCCCTCCAAAACTCTTGAACGTGCCGTCCTTGGCCAGCTCTCCCGCTATCTCTCTCAGAATGACCTTCTTGATCCAAATCAGTCAGGTTTCAAGACTAGTCATTCAACTGAGACTGCTCTTCTCTGTATCACGGAGGCGCTCCGCACTGCTAAAGCTAACTCTCTCTCCTCTGCTCTCATCCTTCTAGACCTATCGGCTGCCTTCGATACTGTGAACCATCAGATCCTCCTCTCCACCCTTTCCGAGTTGGGCATATCCGGCGCGGCCCACGCTTGGATTGCGTCCTACCTGACAGGTCGCTCCTACCAGGTGGCGTGGCGAGAATCTGTCTCCTCACCACACGCTCTCACCACTGGTGTCCCCCAGGGCTCTGTTCTAGGCCCTCTCCTATTCTCGCTATACACCAAGTCACTTGGCTCTGTCATAACCTCACATGGTCTCTCCTATCATTGCTATGCAGACGACACACAATTAACCTTCTCCTTTCCCCCTTCTGATGACCAGGTGGCGAATCGCATCTCTGCATGTCTGGCAGACATATCAGTGTGGATGACGGATCACCACCTCAAGCTGAACCTCGGCAAGACGGAGCTGCTCTTCCTCCCGGGGAAGGACTGCCCGTTCCATGATCTCGCCATCACGGTTGACAACTCCATTGTGTCCTCCTCCCAGAGCGCTAAGAACCTTGGCGTGATCCTGGACAACACCCTGTCGTTCTCAACTAACATCAAGGCGGTGGCCCGTTCCTGTAGGTTCATGCTCTACAACATCCGCAGAGTACGACCCTGCCTCACACAGGAAGCGGCGCAGGTCCTAATCCAGGCACTTGTCATCTCACGTCTGGATTACTGCAACTCGCTGTTGGCTGGGCTCCCTGCCTGTGCCATTAAACCCCTACAACTCATCCAGAACGCCGCAGCCCGTCTGGTGTTCAACCTTCCCAAGTTCTCTCACGTCACCCCGCTCCTCCGCTCTCTCCACTGGCTTCCAGTTGAAGCTCGCATCCGCTACAAGACCATGGTGCTTGCCTACGGAGCTGTGAGGGGAACGGCACCTCAGTACCTCCAGGCTCTGATCAGGCCCTACACCCAAACAAGGGCACTGCGTTCATCCACCTCTGGCCTGCTCGCCTCCCTACCACTGAGGAAGTACAGTTCCCGCTCAGCCCAGTCAAAACTGTTCCACCCCAACGGTGGAACAAACTCCCTCACGACGCCAGGACAGCGGAGTCAATCACCACCTTCCGGAGACACCTGAAACCCCACCTCTTTAAGGAATACCTAGGATAGGATAAGTAATCCTTCTCACCCCCCCCCCTAAAAGATTTAGATGCACTATTGTAAAGTGGCTGTTTCACTGGATATCATAAGGTGAATGCACCAATTTGTAAGTCGCTCTGGATAAGAGCGTCTGCTAAATGACTTAAATGTAAATGTAAATATTCATATCAAAGCTCAAGTTTTTTAAGGGGAAACATTTAAATGTCTTGGAATGACGTAATCTAAGCCCAGACCTCAATCAAATTGAGAATATGTGGTATGACTTAAAGATTGCTGTACACCAGCAGAACCCATCCAACTTGAAGGAGCTGGAGCAGATTTGCCTTGAAAAACCAGTGGCTAGATGTGCGCAGCAACTTACTGCCTTCCTGAAGAAAACAATGTTTACGAAATGCTTCAGTCTGGTTTTAGACCCCATCATAGCACTGAGACTGCACTTGTGAAGGTGGTAAAATGACCTTTTAATGGCATCAGACTGAGGCTCTTCATCTGTCCTTGTGCTCCTAGACCGTAGTGCTGCTGTTGATACCATCGATCACCACATTCTTTTGGAGAGATTGGAAACCCAAATTGGTCTACACAGACAAGTTCTGGCCTGGTTTAGATATTATCCGTCGGAACGATATCAGTTTGTCTCTGTGAATGGTTTGTCCTCTTACAAATCAACTGTACATTTCTGTGTTCCTCAAGGTTCAATATTAGGACCACTATTGTTTTCACTATATATTTTACCTCTTGGGGATGTCATTCGAAAACATAATGTTAACTTTCACTGCTATGCGGATGACACACAGCTGTACATTTCAATGAAACATGGTGAAGCCCCAAAATTGCCCTCGCTAGAAGCCTGTGTTTCAGACATAAGGAAGTGGATGGCTGCAAACTTTCTACTTTTAAACTCGGACAAAACAGGGATGCTTGTTTTAGGTCCCAAGAAACAAAGAGATCTTCTGTTGAATCTGACAATTAATCTTGACGGTTGTACAATCGTCTCAAATAAAACTGTGAAGGACCTCGGCGTTACTCTGGACCCTAATCTCTCTTAGGGTCGAACATATCAAGACTGTTTCAAGGACAGCTTTTTTCCATCTACGTAACATTGCAAAAATCAGAAACTTTCTGTCCAAAAATTATGCAGAAAAATGAATCCATGCTTTACTTTGCAATGCTACCCGGATAAAGCACTAAATATACTTCAGTTAGTGCTAAATACGGCTGCTAGAATCCTGACTAGAACCGAAACATTTGATCATATTACTCCAGTGCTAGCCTCCCTTCACTGGCTTCCTGTCAAAGCAAGGGCTGATTTCAAGGTTTTACTGCTAACCTTACAAAGCATTACATGGGCTTGCTCCTATCTATCTTCCTGATTTGGTTCTGCTGTACATACCTACACGTAGACTACGGTCACAAGATGCAGGCCTCCTAATTGTCCCTAGAATTTCTAAGCAAACAGCTGGAGGCAGGGCTTTCTCTTATAGAGCTCCATTTTTATGGAATGGTCTGCCTACCCATGTGAGAGATGCAGACTCGGTCTCAACCTTTCAGTTTTTACTGAAGACTCATCGCTTCAGTCGGTCATACGATTGAGTGTAATCTGGCCCAGGAGTGTGAAGGTGAACGGAAAGGCTCTGAAGCAACGAACCCCCTTGTTGTCTCTTCTAGACAACATCCTGGACAAATGTTTCATTGTAATAGTGAAAGTGTAAACTTAGCAGTTGTAAACCTAAACAGTATATTTGACCTCTCAGCTTCCCTAACAAATAAAAAAAATTCAAGCAGAGAACCTAAGAAAATTAACAACAATTACAAATAGTTTGATGAAGAACGCAAAAACCTAAGAATGATTGAGAAACCTATCCAACCAAAAACAGAGACCCAGAAAACTTAAGCTTACGACTTAACTGTGGTGAATCACTAAACCAATACACAAATACAGTACAGAAAAGATGGAACAGCACATCAGATATCATCTTAATGTAACTGAAGAATCCATAGAGTCGAACCACTACTGGGAAAACCATAAACAAACAACAACATGAAGAATAATCTATCCAAAACAGATACCTATGGACAAACCACTTCTCCAATCTATTTGGCTCAATAAAAAAGAACAAACAGCAAAAACATATACATCAACATATACATCAAATACAAACCTTAGAATCAACTATTAGAGACTACCAGAGCCCACTGCATTCTCCAATTATATTGAATGAACTACAGGACAAAATACAAACCCTCCAACCCAAAAAGGCCTGTGGGGTTGATGGTATCCTAAATTAAATTAAGAAATATACAGACCATAATTTCCAATTTGCTACACTTAATCTCTTTAACATTATCCTCAGCTCTTTCATATTCTCCAATATTTGGAACCAGGGACTGATCACCCCAATTAACAAAAGTGGAGACAAATTATCCCCAATAACTAACGTGGGATATGTGTCAACAGCAACCTTGGGAAAATCATCTACATTATCATTAACAGCAGACTCAAACATTTCCTCAGTGAAACAATGTACTGAGCAAATGTCAAATTGGGTTTTTACCAAATTATATAAAAAACAGACCGTGTATTCACCCTGCACACCCTAATTGACAAACAAACCAAAACAAGTCTTCTCCAGAAGACCAGAACAGTTTTCTCATGCTTTGTTGATTTAAAAAAAGCTTTTGACTCAATTTGGCATGAGGTCCTGCAATACAAAATGATGGAAAGAGGTCTTGGGGGAAAAACATACGACATTTTAAAATCCATGTACACAAACAACAAGTGTGTGGTTAAAATTGGCAAAAAACACACATTTCTTTCCATAGGGTTGGGGGGTGAGACAAGGATGCAGCTTAAGCCCCACCCTCTTCAACATACATATCAACAAATTGGCAAGGTCAATAGAACAGTCTGCAGCACCCGGCCTCACCCTGCTAGAATCTGAAGTCAAATGTCTACTGTTTGCTGATGATCTGGTGCTTCTGTCCCCAACTATCTAGTGCTATCTAACCTCCAAACGAGCTTCAATGCCATATAACACTCCTTCCGTGGCCTCCAACTGCTCTTAAATGCTAGTAAAACCAAATGCATGCTTTTCAACCGATCGCTGCCTGCACCCGCATGCCCGACTAGCATCACCACCCTGGATGGTTCCAACCTTGAATATGTGGACATCTATAAGTACCTAGGTGTCTGGCTAGACTGCAAACTCTCCTTCCAGACTCATATCAAACATCTCCAATTGAAAATCAAATCAAGAGTCGGCTTTCTATTCCGCAACAAAGCCTCCTTCACTCACGCTGCCAAGCCTACCCTAGTAAAACTGACTATCCTACCGATCCTCGACTTCAGCGATGTCATCTACAAAATTGCTTCCAACACTCTACTCAGCAAACTGGATGCAGTTTATCACAGTGCCATCCGTTTTGTCACTAAAGCACCTTATACCACTGCGACTTGTATGCTCTAGTCGGCTGGCCCTCGCTACATATTCGTCGCCAGACCCACTGGCTCCAGGTCATCTACAAGGCCATGCTAGGTAAAGCTCCGCCTTATCTCAGTTCACTGGTCACGATGGCAACACCCATCCGTAGCACGCGCTCCAGCAGGTGTATCTCACTGATCATCCCTAAAGCCAACACCTCATTCTGCCGCCTTTCGTTCCAGTACTCTGCTGCCTGTGACTGGAACGAATTGCAAAAATCGCTGAAGTTGGAGACTTTTATCTCCCTCACCAACTTCAAACATCAGCTATCTGAGCAGCTAACCGATCGCTGCAGCTGTACATAGTCTATTGGTAAATAGCCCACCCATTTTCACCTACCTCATCCCCACAGTTTTTATTTATTTACTTTTCTGCTCTTTTGCACAACAATATCTCTACCTGTACATGATCATCTGATCATTTATCACTCCAGTGTTAATCTGCAATATTGTAATTATTCGCCTACCTCCTCATGCCTTTTGCACACATTGTATATAGACTCCCCTTTTTTTCTCTACTGTGTTATTGACTTGTTAATTGTTTACTCCATGTGTAACTCTGTGTTGTCTGTTCACACTGCTATGCTTTATCTTGGCCAGGTCGCAGTTGCAAATGAGAACTTGTTCTCAACTAGCCTACCTGGTTAAATAAAGGTGAAATAAAAAATAAATAACAAAAAACCAAGGAGGGCCTACTTTAGCACCTCGATCTTCTGCACAGATTCTGTCAAACCTGGGACATGACAGGACATCCCAGTAAGACAAAAATAATGGTGTTCCAAAAAGGGCCAGTTTCTAGGACAACAAATACAAATGACTTCTAGACACCATTGCTATGCATACCTTGGCCTTAACATCATAGTCACAGGTTATTTCCACAAAGCTGTGAACAATCTGAGAGACAAGGCAAGAAGGGCCTTCTATGCCATCAAATGGAACATAAAATTTGACATACCAATTAGGATCTGGCTAAAAATACTTGAATCAGTTATAGAACCCATTGCCCTTCGTGGTTGTGAGGTCTGGGGTCCACTCACCAACCAATAATTCACAAAATGGGACAAACACCAAATTGAGAATCTGCATGCAGAATTCTACAAAAATATCCTCTGTGTACAACATAACACACCAAATAATGATGAACCTGGAGAAGAGCCCCCTAAGCAAGCTGGTCCTGGGGCTCTGTTCACAAAAACACAGAGACCACACAGAGCCCCAGGACAGAGTGGGTCTGTGGACTTTTCCATGTGAATATTAAAGTCACGAAAAATTTGAATATAACCTGCTATGACTACAAGGTCCGATAGGAATTCAGGGAGCTTAATGAGGAACACTATATATGGCCCAGTAGGTCTGTAAACAGTAGCTATAAAAATTGATTGAGTAGGCTGCATAGATTTCATGACTAGAAGCTCAAAAGACAAATATGTATTTTTTGTTTTGTAAATTGAAATTTGCTATCGTAAATGTTAGCAACAACTCCGCCTTTGCGGGATGCACAGGGGTTATGGTCACTAGTGTAACCAGGAGGTGAGGCCTCATTTAACACAGTGAATTCATCAGGCTTAAGCCATGTTTTAGTCAGGCCAATCACATCAAGATTATGATCAGTGATCAGTGGTCCTGGGTAGTGGGTACGCCAGGGTAGTGGGTTTGATTCCCGAGACCACCCATACGTAGAATGTATGCACACATGACTGTAAGTCGCTTTGGATAAAAGCGTCTGCTAAATGGCATATATTATTATATATTATTATTATATATAGTGATTAGTTCATTGACTATAATTGCCTTTGAAGTAAGGGATCTAGCATTAAGTAGCCCTATTTTGAGATGTGGGGTATCACGATCTCTTTCATTAATGGTAGGAATGGAGGAGGTCTTTATCCTAGTTAGATTGCTAAGGCGAACACCGCCATGTTTAGTTTTACCCAACCTATGTCGAGGCACAGATACGGTCTCAATGGGGATAGCTGAGCTGACTACACTGACTGTGCTAGTGGCAGACTCCACTAAGCTGGCAGGCTGGCTAACAGTCTGCTGTCTGGCCTGCACCCTATTTCATTGTGGAGCTAGAGGAGTTAGAGCCCTGTCTTTGTTGGTAGATAAGATTGGAGCAGCCCTCCAGCTAGGATGGAGTCTGTCACTCCTCAGCAGGCTAGGCTTGGCCAGTCCTGTTTGTGGGTGAGTCGCAGAAAGAGGGCCAATTATCTACAAATTCTATCTTTTGGGAGGGGCAAAAAACAGTTTTCAACCAGCGATTGAGTTGTGAGACTCTGCTGTAGAGCTCATCGCTCCCCCTAACTGGGAGGGGGCCAGAGACAATTACTCGATGCCAACACATCTTTCTAGCTGATTTACACGCTGAAGCTATGTTGCACTTGGTGACCTCTGACTGTTTTATCCTAACATCGTTGCTGCCAATGTGGATAACAATATCTCTATACTCTTTACACTCACCAGTTTTAGCTTTAGCCAGCACCAATTTAAGATTAGCCTTAACGTCGGTTGCCCTGCTCTCTGGTAAACAATGTATGATTGCTGGATGATTCGTTTTAAGTCCAATACTGCGGGTAATGGAGTCGCCAATGACTAGGGTTTTCAATTTGTCAGAGTTAATGATGGGAAGCTTCGGCGTCTCAGACACCGTAACGGGAGGAGTAGAGACAGGAGAAGGCTCGGCCTCAGACTCCGACTCGCTGCTTAATGGGGCAAACCGGTTGAACATTTCTGTCGGCTGAATGAGCGACACCGGTTGAGCATTCCTAAGGCATTTCCCTCCAGAAGCCATGAGAAAGTTGTCCAGCTGTGGGGACCGTGCGAGGGGATTTATACTAACGTTACTATCTGTACTTACTGGTGGCACAAACGTTGTTTCATCCTTTCCTACACTGAAATTACCCTTGCCTAACGATTGCGTCTGAAGCTGGGCTTGTAGCACAGCTATCCTCGCCGTAAGGCGATCGTTCTCCTTTATATTATGAGTACAGCAACTGCAATTAGAAGGCATCATGTTAATGTTACTACTTCTTCTGCTGGTGGAGGTCCTGACGAACCACGTCCAGATAAAGCATCCGGAGTGAAAAAGTTGAATGAAAAAAAGTTGAGTAAGGGAAAAACTAAAAATATAAACGGTAATTCAAAATTAAAAACTGTAAAGTTGTCAGGTAGTGTGTGTGTGTGTGCATGCATTCGTGTGTGTTTAGTGCCGTTTAGTGCAGATGTTTTGGAGGAGCTGTTTAATCTCACTCAATTCTAAAGGGTTCTCTTGTCCCACAGTGTAGCTGTGCTGGTCCTGCAGTTGGGCCCTGTGGAGTGAATGGGAGCCAGGTCTGGGCCGTGGGGCTTCCTCTCTGGTCTGGTAGATGTGGTGGTCTTGTGCAGGGTAGTAGGCTGGGCCCTGTGGAGTGGAGGGGGGGGCAGGTCTGGGCCGTGGGGCTTCCTCTCTGGTCTGGTAGAGATGGTGGTCTGGTGTGGGATAGTTGGCTGGGCCCGGTCCAGTCTGGCTAAGCCGATGGAAGTGGTGATGGGGCCTGTGGGGTGCGCTGGGTCTGGTGGGGAGTGTTGAAGGCGTTGAAGGTGCCTGGGGCTCCTTGGTGGTGCAGTGGTCTGGTAGGGGCCTCTGGGTGGTCCTCTGTCCAGTGCGGCATGGTGTGTTTGTCTACCAAGTGGCAAACATCCCTACTGTCTGCTTCCTTAGGTGAGAGTGGTCGTGCAGGTGCTCTGGGGTGATTGTTGGGTGGTGAGCAACGTGCACGTTCAGGAGTAGGCCACACCCTCTGGTGATGTCAGGGTTGACTTTCTGAATGGTACGGGAATGAAAGTCTTTGCGGGGCAGCAGAGTGGAGATGGTGATGTGAGAGTTGGGGAACCACTCAGAGGCCCTCTCTGCTACTCTGTTGACCAGGCTACTCTCTCCTGCTCCTCTCGCAGGTTGTTGGTGTCGGTGTAAATAATAATGTGGCCTGGTGTGCCATAGTCAGGCTGGGACAGGATGTGGAGTGCATTCTGTATTTTTGGGCACCATATTTTGTACACCTTGTGGTGGGGGAAGAGTTTGTCCTCTTGGATGAATTTCCCATTTGAGTCAACCTCAGTGGGTTTTACCAGATTAGTCCGTTTACGGTCTGGGGCTGGGCTGGGGTACACAGGGCCTGTGTACATGGAGGGGTGTGTGGGGATGTGTCAGGGGTGGCCAGAGAGCTTCTCTGTGTAGTAGGTGTCCCCATGTGAGCCTCCTTGTTGACTGGGGGTGTGGGTAAAGTGTTGTCGGTATGGGGGGGATGTGGGTAAAGGTGGGTCAGTGGGGTTGTTAGGGATGGTGAGGGGCTGCAGCTGCTCTCTAGGAGGCTCTTCAACCAGCTCTCTCCTCATGGTGGCATTTACCTCCTCAAGTGCTTTGGTAAGGCTCTCTCTCAGCTCCTGGACCGAGTTCTTCAGCTGGGTCTTGCACTGGTTGATCTCGTCTTGTAGAAGCTCTGTGTCTGGGCTGTAGGTGGTGTAGCTAAGGGAATGCTCCTTCAGCTCAGTAACCCATACCTCTAACAGAGACAGTCTGTCTCTCAGCAGGCTGATGGTAGTGTAGCTGTGGGGCTGCTCCTTCAGCTCAGTAACCCATACCTCTAACAGAGCCAGCCTGCCTCTCAGCAGGCTAATGGTAGTGTGGTCTTGTCTCTGGTCGTCGTAGGCAGGGGGAGGATAGACCTGTTGTGTGGGTGTAGGTCTGGGCCTGGGCTCCTACTGTTGGGGTGCCTGAGGTGAGGGGAGAGATCGGAGTGCTTTCCTTGTCTTTTTTGCTTTCCTCTATCTTCCTTATGGTGGGGAAGTCCTGCGCAAAGAGCTGAGTGCAGCACTTTGCAAACAAAGTTTTGGGGTTCTCCCTCAAAATTCTGTGTTTAAAACTGCTTCTTCCCTTCTCTGATTTGATTTCTGCTGAAAAGGGGGGGTCTCTCAATCTCTACTGCTGCTGGTGCTGCTAGCTGTCTCAGTGGTCATGTTGCTATGGTTAACACCAGTAAACAGTTGGAGATAGACGTAAGCTAGCTGACAGATTTGAATTTGGCTAGCTAGCACGATGAAGATTGGTCTTTTAACTCACTCTCTGTCAATCTTTTCATCCTGTGTTGATCTTTAGTTGTACAATTTGATTACCCATACATTGTTAGCTAATTTAATCATGTCAATCTCACTTGTAACAACCAAAACGTTATAACAAGTCATGAGCTGTTCTTCTGCATGACTTATATCTCTCAATTTTTTATATATTTTTTGTCTCTCTCTCTCTCTCTCTCTCTCTCTCTCTCTCTCTCTCTCTCTCTCTCTCTCTCTCTCTCTCTCTCTCTCTCTCTCTCATTGTCTCTCATTGTCTCTCTTGTTGTCTCTCTTGTTGTCTCGCTCTCTCTCGTTGCCTCTCTCGTTGTCTCTCTCTCTTTCTCGTTGACTCTCTCGTTGTCTCTCTCTCTCATTGGCTCTCTTTTTGTCCCTCTCTCTCTCTTGTTGTCTCTCTCTTTCTCTCTCATTGTCTCTCTCTCGTTGTCTCTCTCTCTCTCTCTCTCTCTTCCTCTCTTCCACACTCTCTCCCACAATCTCACATATTTCTCATGCTCTGAGGCAGGGGTTGGAACCGGTTCAGGAAACAGAATTGTAAACCGGAAAATAAGGCAATTTTTCGAGGAACAGAACCAGGAGCGAAAGTGATCTAGACTGTTCCGGAACCATTATTTTAAAAGCATGGGTACCGGTTGTTGAGCTAAATGTTTTAAAAAGA
This sequence comes from Oncorhynchus keta, assembly GCF_023373465.1. NCBI lineage: Eukaryota > Metazoa > Chordata > Actinopteri > Salmoniformes > Salmonidae > Oncorhynchus > Oncorhynchus keta. The sequence goes on along the minus strand of NC_068455.1, from coordinate 17,590,773 downwards.
TGTATTTCCGAACATTATATTGCTGGTCGGAAGATGTGGAACAGAACAAAAAATAGAATAGTTCTGTTCAGAACGACACACTTGGAAAATAATTTTGTTTCCAACCCCTGCTGAAAGGTCCCATATACACAAGACTTTAGATTAATTTAAAATTGTAATAGTACCTCAAGCTTGGACCCACCGTGTGTGTTACCAAAAGACCAACTGTGTGTATTACCATTGGACTGTAACACACTCACTCTGTCCTCTGTTCCAGTCAGTATTATTAACAGATGTCTACTGTACGTTTGGATCGGGGGAGGAGGGCGGGCGAACACCAACAGTTAAATAACTATAGCCCAGCTCAAACAAACTCTGCTTGATTCATTTGTCATTACATTCTGCTGTAAATGGTGGTGAACTGATTTTCCAAATGACTGTAGATGCCGGTTAAACCAATTGCACATATCGCCAGAGCAGTGTGAGATTTGTTTATATGATTAGGGCCTGCAAGAGTGCCCATCATCATCATCATTGGGTGTGTGTGTGGGGGGAGTTGTTGTGCACCATTCGCCTGCTACCCATTACCCAGCGTCCTTTGCTGCTGCCTTACTCCACTGGAATGTTCAGATCTATTTTTCTTCTCTTCCTTTTATAATCACAACAATCAGAGGGGCGTTGTTCAGCGCCATCAAAAACAATGAAGCATGATTAGCCAGAACACACATGCACACAGAAGCACATTGATTCCCAGAAACACTTCCCAACATATAGGTACCATATAACCAAAGTTACATTCACTCTGACCTCATGTTGAAACGTACACATACAGTATATGTGAAAAGGAATAAAGGGTATTATGAACTGGGTGGTTGAATGCTGATTGGCTGACAGCCGTAGTATATACTAAACCATATACCGCGATTATGACAAAATATATATTTGTATTGCTCTAATTACATTTCTAACCAGTTTATGATAGCAATAAGGCACCTCTGGGGTTTGTGGTATATGGAAAATATACCACGGCTATGGGCTGTGTCCAGGTACTCCACGTTGTGTTGTGCGTCCCAACAGCCCTTAGCCGTGGTATATTGGCCATATACCACACCCCCTCAGACCTTATTGCTTAAGTGACTTTCACTATGTGATCCATAGCTCTTATAATATAATTATATAACAACATCATAAACTTCACTGCATTTTATCTCTGGAGGCATCTTCTTAACAGACTAATAACTCCTGACCAATTTGTCCATGGCTGGTAGTTCACCTAGTGTGTTCTATAGATTCCTGGGTCACGCTTAATTAGGATAGTCTGGCTGCTCTACAGCTGGTCATACTGTCAACAAATGATGTGTTTATAAGCAACAGCTTGCTAAGGTTACGGTTAGGGTTAGGTTTAGAATAAGGGTTAAGGTACGGGTTAAGGTTTTATTATTTATTTAGCACTAGGGCTAGGGTTAGGGTAAGGGTTAAGTTTAGGGTTAGGATAAGGGTTAAGGTTAGGATTAGAGCGAGGGTTAGGGTTAGTAGAGAGTTGGGTGAAATGTTACTGATAGTCTGTAGATAGTCTGTAGAGCATCCACAGATGGACCAACCAAATAAAGCGTTATAGATTCCTGTGAGGCAGACAAAGGGCCTGCATGTAAAACCCTCTAACATTGTTCTTGCGGTGGCCATGCCACCCCCACACGAACCACTAGAGCAACAGATGGACTATAGTCCTCTATCTCTCCATCCCTCCCTCCATCTTTCCCTCCATCCCTGCGAGCGCTTGCCTTGGCCCACGTTTTCTCACGTTAAATTGGACTACTTAAAGTGTCCTCTCTGTGCAGCCTGGGAGACTGTAGAGAGACAGCGGGTACCGCTCTTTGGGGATCCCTCCCAGGTTGCGTCCCGAATGGCACCCTATTCTCTACTTAGAGCACTACTTTTGACCAGGACCCATAGGTTTCTGGTTAAAAGTAGTGCACCTAATAGGGAATAGGGTTCTATTTGGGACAAAACCCCATACTGTTTAGAGGAAACCACCCGGGACCTTGGGCAGGAGGAGATTGTGTGTCTCTCCTAACGGACATCCTATTATATGCTTTTTCGACCGAGAGTGGCACCATCTTGAGCGGGGATGTGCGAGCGAACCAGATGGGGTCCATTCACACCACTTTGAGACACCAAGAGTTTTGGTAGGCCCCCTGCAGACACTTCTTGTTATCTTTTGTCACCAATCAAGTGGCATTATTTTTTCTCTCTCTCGCTCTTACTCTCTTTTTCTCCGCTCTCCTTCTTCTGCAAGTAGAATTTTCATTGTTGTTTCCCCTGGGTCCGGACTGTAAAATTAGAGGAATTTTTAACACCCCCACACCCCATGGCGGATGGCAGCATCTCCTACAGATGGCCAAGCAAGATGGAGCTGGCTATTATTTTCACAACTTGGTTGAAAACAAAAAGGTAACCTGTTCAAGGTAGCAAATAAACAAACAGAAACACCTGAAATAGGATCATGAGGCGAACCTTGGGGAAATCAACATGGGTGACCGCTAACCAGAGCAAGATGCAATGATTTCATGATTACACACATTCACATTAACTTTCACAGCAATGATGACATGTGTGATTAGGGTACGTGACCAGTCCATCTTCATTTCATCTGCCTGTTATTGTGCATTCGGATGATAACAGTTAAATACCTAAGGGTGTATGAATTTGTAAAACTGTCTACTGTGTGGCTGAGAGTGGGGCTGGGGTTGAGGGTGACAGTTCAGTGTGTGTGTGGGTGAGGGTACGATAGCACGTTTTGGGTGCATTGACTGTAGATGTGTCAGTGTGTGTGTATTTGTTTGCACAATCATTAGTGTGTGTGTGTGTGTGTGTGTGTGTGTGTGTGTGTGTGTGTGTGTGTGTGTGTGTGTGTGTGTGTGTGTGTGTGTGTGTGTGTGTGTGTGTGTGTGTGTGTGTGTGTGTGTGTGTGTCTTTGGTTTTACTATCCTTAGTAAAACCAAAAAAACCTTAGTATATTTTTTGGACAAGTGGGAACATTTTGCCACTCCCCACAAGGCACACAGCTATTTTAGGCTTAGAGTTTAGGAGTCAGGGGTTAGATTAGGTGTTGGGGAAAATAGAAAAGGCATGAAGCCACTCTGGCATTTGTCTTTACTAATCAGTTTGGGGAGGAGAAAAAAGCACATGAGCACTAATTCATTGGTCCCATTCATGGAGATGCAGCTTCTATTTTCTTCAGGATGCCTGGCACAAATAGTCCAGGCTGCATATTTCAAATATGAGAAGAATAGGCTCTCAAAGATGCGAGGGTTTCAACCCTGAGCCATTCCTCTCTGGACAAAAGACAGAGGATCTGGCAGGCGTTTGGCCTATCGATAATGGATGTGAGGAGAATGGCGTCCACTTATCACAAGGGTGGGTATGCTGTATGTTTGTGTGTGTGTGTGTGTGTGTGTGTGTGTGTGTGTGTGTGTGTGTGTGTGTGTGTGTGTGTGTGTGTGTGTGTGTGTGTGTGTGTGTGTGTGTGTGTGTGTGTGTGTGTGTGTGTGTGTGTGTGTGTGTGTGTGTGTGTGTGTGTCTTGTAGCTATTGTGACAGATGTGGTGAAGGCCGGCAATAGGCCCTCTTAGCCTACACATCTACCCACACAGTGACGCACTCACAGGATCTAACTGTTCAAGGGCACTGTGACACACACATGCATGAACACACATACACACGCATGCAAACACACACACACATGTACAAATGTAGGATATTAATTTGAGAAAGTTTGCTACAGTAGGAAAAAAATCTACAGCAACAGAAAATTTGAATGATTATACATTTTAAGTTAGGGCAAATCAAGTCTGAAATGTTAACGTGGAAAATACTAACTTTAGAATACTTTTAAAACCTTAAATTCACTACAAGATTGCATTTCCTGCAGTCAAGGAAAATGACCATTGACAAAAGAGTGATCAAATAAACATCCTACACCAGTATGCGCATGCACAAAACACACACACATACATTGGCACGCTTGTGTGTGGCACACCTCTCTACCAGTGAAAGAGTGTGACAGTGAAGGTTACAAAGTGAAGGCAATTGTTTTTTTCTCTCCGAGGCGTGATTGTTTTGGCCTTGGTCGACGACAGAGCGCGTCTCTAATGATGATACTCAGGTACCACTGCTGGAAGGAAACCTCTTTCATTTTAACAGGAAAGTGAAGCATGTCAAATCCTTTCAGGTAATCCTTATTGAATTGAGGTGAGGGTTGAGAGGGGTAGTAGAAGGAAAGATTGAAAGAAAGAAAGAAAGAAAGAGCGAGAGAGAGGGAGAGGGGGAGAGAGAGAGGCAGAGAGAGAGAGAGAGAGAGAGAGAGAGAGAGAGAGAGAGAGAGAGAGAGAGAGAGAGAGAGAGAGAGAGAGAGAGAGAGAGAGAGAGAGAGAGAGAGAGAGAGAGAGAGAGAGAGAGAGAGAGAGAGAGAGAGAGAGAGAGAGAGAGAGAGAGAGAGAGAGAGAGAGAGATATGCAGAAAGGGATACAGAGTGAGAGATGAAGCAAGGCATTAATATAATGGGCTTTTTGAACTGGCCTTTGTGTCTCTTTCTCTTCCTCTCCGTCTCCATCTACCTTCCTCTCCATCTATTTTTTTTCACTCCCTCCCTCTCTCTCTCCCGTTCTTTTTACCCATCTGTCTGTCTGTCTGTCTGCCATGGTGGAGCGGAGCTTGTATTTGTATGTTGCTAAGGGGGGCGACTAAGGGGAGTGGTGACTAAGGTTGGAACAGAGCCCCTGGTGAAAGGAAAGACGAAAAAAAAAAAAAAAAAAGTAGAGAGAAAAAAGCCTGCAGACACAAAGCGATGCAAGGAGCATCTGGGCTCTGGCTGGGGCAGTAGATGGTGATGAAGGAATAGAAGGATGTCTCCTCCTACTGTATTGAATAGGTGTCAGTTCTAAGCACATTCACCATTAAGTCATATGTGAATATTAGACAGCGGAAGCGAACGCCGCTAGGATCAGAGAATCACTGAAGTTATTACCGTGGGATTCATGCATTCAGCAGCAGGCACGTTGCCGCGGAAACAATGTTATGAACCTCTTTAGAAAGAATGATTACTTCTCCCACATGGCGATAGTTTAGGGGGAATAGAGGTACAGAGTGGAAATTCAGACAGACGGAGAAGAGAAGCATGTCTCAATTTTGTTGCGCTCTTGCCGTACATATGAAAATATGCTATGGATTTGTACTTTTTCTGCAATTGTGTGATCCATTGAAAAGAGTAAAAGTTTAATATACAGTTGAAATAGGAAATTTACATACACCTTAGCAAAATACATTTAAACTCAGTTTTTCACAATTCCTGACATTTAATCCTAGTAAAAATTCCCTGTTTTAGGTCAGTTAGGATCACCACTTTATTTTAAGAATGTGAAATGTCAGAATAATAGTAGGGAGAATGATTTATTTCAGCTTTTATTTCTTTCATCACATTCCAATGGGTCAGAAGTGTACATACACTCAATTAGTATTTGGTAGCATTATCTTTAAATTGATTAACTTAGGTCAAACGTTTCGGGTAGGCTTCCACAAGCTTCCCACAATAAGCTAGGTGAATTTTGGCCCAATCCTTCTGACAGAGCTGGAGTAACTGAGTCAGGTTTGTAGGCCTCCTTGCTCGCACACGCTTTCACAGTTCTGCCCACAAATGTTCTATAGGATGGGGTCAGGGCTTTGTGATTCCCACTCCAAAACTTTGACTTTGTTGTCCTTAAGCCATTTTGCCACAACTTTCGAAGTATGCTTGGGGTAATTGTCCATTTGGAAGACCCATTTGCAAACAAGCTTGCTGAGCGGCCTTTCAGGTTATGTTGATATAGGAATCATTTTACTGTGGATATAGATCATTTTGTACCTGTTTCCTCCAGCATCTTCACAAGGTCCTTTGCTGTTGTTCTGGGATTGAGTTGCACTTTCGCACCAAAGTACATTCATCTCTAGGAGACAGAACACTTCTCCTTCCTGAGCGGTATGACGGCTGCGTGGTCCCATGGTGTTTACACTTGCGTACTATTGTTTGTACAGATGAACGTGGTACCTTCAGGTGTTTGGAAATTGCTCCCAAGGATGAACCAGACTTGTTCTGAGGTCTTGGCTGATTTCTTTTGATTTTCCCATGATGTCAAAGAGGCACTGAGTTTGAAGGTAGGCCTTGAAATTTATCCACAGGTACACCTCCAATTGACTCAAATTATGTCAATTAGCCTTTCAGAAGCTTCCAAAGCCATGACATCCTTTTCTGGAATTTTCCAAGCTGTTTACAGGCAGTCAACTTAGTGTATGTAAACTTCTGACCCACTGGAATTGTGATACAGTAAATTATAAGTGAAATAATCTGTCTGTAAACATTTGTTGGAAAAAAATGACCTGTGTCATGCACAAAGTAGATGTCCTAACCGACTTGCCAAAACTATAGTTTGTTAAGAAGAAATTTGTGGAGTGGTTGAAAAAATAGTTTTAATTACTCCGACCTACAGTAAGTGTATGTAAAATTCCGACTTCAACTGTAGCTGGTGAGTGTATATTTTTGTTTGGAGCGCATTCCTCAACCCAAGTCTCCCCCTTAGATATTACAACAGATATCAGTCTCCTCAACCCCAGTCTCCCCCTCAGACAGAAAATCAGATATCAGTCTCCTCAAACCACAACTGCCCTCTAGCAACATCACTGAGAATATAGACATGAAACAAACAAACGAAGAGACATTCAGACTGTGTGTGTATTTGTTTGTGTTTTTTAAATGTATGTGTGCGTGTGTTTGTTTTTGTGTGTGAGTGTGTATGAGTGTCATTGTCTTTATCCGTGCATGTGTGTGTGTGTCTGTGTTTGGGGACAGATCTGTCCTCTAGCTGGCAGATGCCCAGTGCATCTCAGCTGGGTCCCAGGCCACTGAAGGGTCATGGGTACCCAAGAAGACACTTGGCCCCCAGACATGTTGTTTGGCCCTCTGAAATGTACTCCTCTTTTGGGATCTTTTCACTGCCTAGGCCAATGCCAGTGACTCACTACACACACACACACACACACACACTTTCCCCCTAACCCATTCCAATCACGGGCAGCATATTGAGGTAGGCGTGAATCCATCTTTTGATCGTATGTGTTTTAACATCAAGAGGTCTAGTGGGTGATCTCTTTGGTAGGGCGGATATCTTGTTTGAGCAAGCTGTTTGAATTTCCTGTACCCACTGACACTAGCAGCTATAGTAACACACACATTACAATGTCAAACAGACCCATTATCCCAATCTCTCAAATGTAAAACATTGTTGTATTGACTGCAGACAGACACAGGGAGGGAGGAATTCTTAACTACTGTTTATGTGCCAATTTCACCTGGGCATTTGTTACAGCAGATATTGACTGGATGATACACTTTCACAATGAGAGAAGAAAGTTATTTAGCTTTGATATAGCTAACATAATGAAAAAAAAACAGCAAAGAGAAAGAATGAAAGTAAGAAATGTCGACACATATTGAACGTTTCACTTTGGTGGAGAGAAGTTCAAAACTCAGCGGTGGCTTATTAAATTGACAGGATTTCATTGTTATAGTAAAAAAAGCTAACCACTGTTTTGGCTTATCGTGCAGAGTTATAATTCAGAATGGAAATTACAAACAAAATACACAAGGAGAAGATTAAACTGCAGGTGAATGAATCAGCAATCTGGAGAAAGCATTAGAACAATCAAATTATAATCACCTCATTACATTACATCAGATATATGGTAACAAATCACTGAAGTAATCTTTATGTTTTGTTCTTCTTGTCATGGTATCTGTGATAGAACAATAACAGGCTAATAGCTGTAGTACTCCTCAGCATTACAGACCACAGTTTTACAGTAAGGTCATCATACCCATCTCTCTCCACCCACCCCTACTCTCTGGGACAGATCCGTTACCCATCTCCAGGTAGGGCAGAGGAGTGGGTATGCACTGTGTACCCACTCAGACCTGTGTATGTGTGCAGTGTGGCGAGAGGCGGACAGACCAGTCTTTCCTCCAGTCTTTTTGATTTGCTTGCCTTCACAGTTTCTGAGCAATCTCTAATTCCCTCTGGCAACAACAAAGATGGCTGCTAGGCAAGAAAAACAATTTCTATAAGTGTAAATTAGGGGGCAGCCTCCCCATAACTGTCCTCTGAAGTAGATAGCAGGGAGGACGTTTTTATTGTGTCTGTCTCAACAAGATCTAATTTCCCTTGGAAATGTAACGTGTTCTGTATGAACGTACATTTTGGATGTATTCATTTTACGTGGTTACAAGGTTAAATGAGAAACAAATCAAATGTTAATAGTTTAGGCATTAATCCTGAGTGGTTAAGGTTAGGGCTATGGTTTGGGGAAGGCTTAAAACAATAATTAAAAACGATATGCTATCAACATATCAAGCTTAGTCATGGCTTGCTAGAGCGTTTTGAATTGTGGTGGTGCAGCAGTCTGTGCAGCCTGCTTTGGCTCCGAGCATCACGAGTTCACAGCCAGTGCTGGGCAATCGTTTTTTTTTTTTTTTTTTTTTTTTTTGAAGAGGATGAGATATATCAACGTTCTCATGACCTTTTCAAATGCCCAAAATCAAAGTCCATTTCTGGAGAGAGAGGGAAGGAAGGAGGTGGAGATGGAGGCGAGGAAGAGAGAGAAAAATATAGAGAAACAGAGCGAGAGAGCTTGCGAGAGGGTTAAACAGATAAATAAACAATACAACTAGGCTTCTTGAGGTTAAATGAAAGACAATCTCTTTCCCCGCCCCTCTTTTCCATACCTCCTGTAGAAGTGTTCTTATTGGTTCCCTTTGTCAAAAAGAGATGAACAATGCTTTTCAAAGGGAGGACTCATTTAAACGAATAAACACCAACAACCTCTTAAGACTCTAGGGGCAGTATTGCATTTTTGGATAAAAAGACGTGCCCGTTTTAAGAGCGATATTTTGTCACGAAAAGATGCTCGACTACGCATGCAATTGATAGCTTTGGAAAGAAAACACTCTGACGTTTCCAGAACTGCAAAGATTTTCACTGTGAGTGCCCTAGAACACAAGCTTTAGGCAAAACCAAGATGTTACTGCAACCAGGAAATGAACAGGATTTCTGAAGCTACGTTTTGCATTGTCTCCTTATATGGCTGTGAATGCCCCAGGAATGAGCCTACCCTTTCTATCGTTTCCCCAAGGGGTCTGCAGCATTGTGACGTATTTGCAGGCATATCATTGGAAGATTAACCATAAGAGACTACATTTGCCACGTCTGCGTGGAAATTGGTGCGCAAAACTCAGCTGCTGGTATTTTTCCATGGGATTCAGAGAAAAACCATGCTTCCACGAACGGCATATCAATGAAGAGATATTTGACAAAACACCTTGAGGATTGATTCAAACAACGTTTGCCATTGTTTCGGTCGATATTATGGAGTTAATTCGGAAAAAAGTTTGACGTGTAGGACTGAATTTTCGGTTCGTTTCGGTAGCCAAATGTGATGTACAAAACGGAGCGATTTGTCCTACACAAAGAATCTTTCAGGAAAAACTGGACATCTGCTATGTAACTGAGAGTCTCCTCATTGAAACATCTGAAGTTCTTCAAAGGTAAATTATTTTATTTGATTGCTTTGCTGGTTTTTGTGAATATGTTGCGTGCTAAATGCTACGCTAAATGCTAAGCTAGCCATCAACACTCTTACACAAATTATTGATTTTCTATGGTTCAAAAGCATATTTTGAAAATCTGAGATGACAGTGTTGTTAAGAAAAGGTTAAGCTTGAGAACAGGCATATTTATTTCATTTCATTTGCGATTTTCAGAAATCGTTAACGTTGCGTTATGGTAATGAGCTTGAGCAGTAGTCACGATCCCGGATCCGGGATGAGGGGTTCTATGAGGTTTTAACTGTCTAGATAACTAAATAATACTGACCTCACATGTCCACTTGGGTCTGAAATTATTGCATTTAATGTTTATCAGTACAATTATACCATGTCTTTTTAGCTATGAGACCAACTCAGTGACCTCGTGGTTAGATTGTCCACCCAGAAAGCAGAAGGTTGAGTGTTTGATCCCCTGCTGAGTCAAACCAACTGGACTCTGCATAGCACTCAGCATTAAGTAGATAGATTGGATCATTTGTTTTATTGCCGCTCTGGTCGTTGTGCCCTGCAGTATCAGATGTCTGTCTATAGGGTTACAGCTAGGCCCAAAAGAGCCAGGTTATGTCCCAAATCATATCCCATTCCCTACATTGTGCACTACTTATGACCAGAGCCCTGTAAAGCAACTATAAAGGGAATATGGTGTCATTTGGGAAGTAGCCCCAGACAGCTCAGATTGTCTAATTTCACTGTAGTAGACTATAGCAGATGTCATTATGTAGGAACTATAGTAGACTATAACAGATGTCATTATGTAGGAACTATAGTAGACTATAACAGATGTCAGTATGTAGGAACTATAGTAGACTATAACAGATATCATTATGTAGGAACTATAGTAGACTATAACAGATGTCATTATATAGGAACTATAGTAGACTATAACAGATGTCATTATGTAGGAACTATAGTAGACTATAACAGATGTCATTATGTAGGAACTATAGTAGACTATAACAGATGTCATTATATAGGAACTATAGTACACTATAACAGATGTCATTATATAGGAACTATAGTAGACTATAACAGATGTCATTATGTAGGAACTATAGTAGACTATAACAGATGTCATTATATAGGAACTATAGTAGACTATAACAGATGTCATTATGTAGGAACTATAGTACACTATAACAGATGTCATTATGTAGGAACTATAGTAGACTATAACAGATGTCATTATGTAGGAACTATAGTAGACTATAACAGATGTCATTATGTAGGAACTATAGTAGACTATAACAGATGTCATTATATAGGAACTATAGTAGACTATAACAGATGTCATTATGTAGGAACTATAGTAGACTATAACAGATGTCATTATGTAGGAACTATAGTAGACTATAACAGATGTCATTATGTAGGAACTATAGTAGACTATAACAGATGTCATTATATAGGAACTATAGTAGACTATAACAGATGTCATTATGTAGGAACTATAGTAGACTATAACAGATGTCATTATGTAGGAACTATAGTAGACTATAACAGATGTCATTATGTAGGAACTATAGTAGACTATAACAGATGTCATTATGTAGGAACTATAGTACACTATAACAGATGTCATTACAGTGTCTTGTGAAAGTATTTACCCCCTTGGCATTTTTCCTATTTTGTTGCTTTACAACCTGGAATTAAAATAGATTGTTTTGTATCATTTGATTTACACAACATGTCTATGTAACCGTGAAATGGCTAGCTAGTTAGCGGTGGTGTACAGCAATCTTTAATTCATACCACAGATTCTCAATTGGATTGAGGTCTGGGCTTAGATTAGGCCATTCTAAGACATTTAAATGTTTCCCCTTAAACCACTTAAGTGTTGCTTTAGCAGTATGCTTAGGGTCATTGTCCTGCTGGAAAGTGAACCTCTGTCCCAGTCTCAAATCTCTGGAAGTCTGAAACAGGTTTCCCTCAAGAATATCCTTGTATTTAGCGCCATCCATCATTCCTTCAATTCTCTCTCAGGGTGATGAGAGGTGTTGGGTTTGCACTAGACATAATGTTTTCCTTGATTGCCAAAACATGTTTGCTTATTTTTTTCTTTAAGCAATGGCATTTTTCTGGCCAGTCTTCCGTAAAGCCCAGATCCATGGAGTGTACGGTTTAAAGTGGTCCTATGGACAGATACTCCAATCTCTGCTGTGGAGCTTTGCAGCTCATTCAGTGTTATCTTTCGTCTCTTTGTTGCCTCTCTGATTAATTCATGCCCTCCTTGCATGGTCCGTAAGTTTTGGTGGGCTGCCCTCTCTTGGCAGGTTTGTTGTAGTGCCAAATTCTTTCCATTTTTTAATTTACATTTACATTTAAGTCATTTAGCAGACGCTCTTATCCAGATCATCTTATTAATCATGGATGTAATGGTGCTCCGTGGAATGTTCAAAGTTTCAGATATTTTTTTATAACCCAACCCTGACCTGTACTTCTCCACAACTTTCTCCCTGACCTGTTTGGAGAGCTCCTTGGTCTTCATGAGGCCACTTGCTTGGTGGTGCCCCTTGCTTAGTGGTGTTGCAGACTCTGGGACCTTTCAGAACAGGTGTATACATACTGAGATCATGTGACAGATCATGTGACACTTAGATTGCACACAGGTGGACTATATTTAACTAATTATGTGACTTCTGAAGGTAATTGGTTTCACCAGATCTTATTTAAGCATAGCAAAGAGGTTGAATACATATGCACGCTCCACTTTTCATTTCATTTTTTTTTTTTGAAACAAGTATTTTTTTTCATTTCACTTGTGTATGTCCATTACAAGAAATCCAAATAAAATGTATTTAAATTGTAGGTTGTATTGCAACAAAATAGGATAAACGCCAAGGGTGTGAATACTTTTGCAAGGCACTGTAAGTATTAACTGTGTGTAGAGGAGATCACACACCCTCTTCTGGTGTGTAGAGGAGAGATCAGGATGTCCACAGAGACTTGCCATCATAATCATGGAAATTAATCTGTAACCAAGCAGGGTTTACCACCATCTAAGGAAGAATATGCACATTCATTGTAGCTACACCGCCATGCAGAGTAGATGATAACCATGTCACCATGACAACCATTTCACCTTGATAGAGAAGAGGAACAAGGTTGGAACACTGGGTGTGCTGGTTGTGTGTGAGAGAAGGAATAAGGTTGGAACACTGGGTGTGCTGGTTGTGTGTGAGCGAAGGAATAAGGTTGGAACACTGGGTGTGCTGGTTGTGTGTGAGAGAAGGAATAAGTTTGGAACACTGGGTGTGCTGGTTGTGTGTGAGAGAAGGAATAAGTTTGGAACACTGGGTGTGCTGGTTGTGTGTGAGAGAAGGAATAAGGTTGGAACACTGGGTGTGCTGGTTGTGTGTGAGAGAAGGAATACGGTTGGAACACTGGGTGTGCTGGTTGTGTGTGAGAGAAGGAATACGGTTGGAACACTGGGTGTGCTGGTTGTGTGTGAGCGAAGGAAAAAGGGTGGAACACTGGGTGTGCTGGTTGTGTGTGAGAGAAGGAATACGGTTGGAACACTGGGTGTGCTGGTTGTGTGTGAGAGAAGGAAAAAGGGTGGAACACTGGGTGTGCTGGTTGTGTGTGAGCGAAGGAAAAAGGGTGGAACACTGGGTGTGCTGGTTGTGTGTGAGAGAAGGAATACGGTTGGAACACTGGGTGTGCTGGTTGTGTGTGAGAGAAGGAATACGGTTGGAACACTGGGTGTGCTGGTTGTGTGTGAGAGAAGGAATAAGGTTGGAACACTGGGTGTGCTGGTTGTGTGTGAGAGAAGGAATAAGGTTGGAACACTGGGTGTGCTGGTTGTGTGTGAGAGAAGGAATAAGGTTGGAACACTGGGTGTGCTGGTTGTGTGTGAGAGAAGGAATAAGGTTGGAACACTGGGTGTGCTGGTTGTGTGTGAGCGAAGGAAAAAGGGTGGAACACTGGGTGTGCTGGTTGTGTGTGAGAGAAGGAATAAGGTTGGAACACTGGGTGTGCTGGTTGTGTGTGAGAGAAGGAATAAGGTTGGAACACTGGGTGTGCTGGTTGTGTGTGAGCGAAGGAATAAGTTTGGAACACTGGGTGTGCTGGTTGTGTGTGAGAGAAGGAATAAGGTTGGAACACTGGGTGTGCTGGTTGTGTGTGAGAGAAGGAATAAGGTTGGAACACTGGGTGTGCTGGTTGTGTGTGAGCGAAGGAAAAAGGGTGGAACACTGGGTGTGCTGGTTGTGTGTGAGAGAAGGAATAAGGTTGGAACACTGGGTGTGCTGGTTGTGTGTGAGAGAAGGAATAAGGTTGGAACACTGGGTGTGCTGGTTGTGTGTGAGAGAAGGAATAAGGTTGGAACACTGGGTGTGCTGGTTGTGTGTGAGAGAAGGAATAAGGTTGGAACACTGGGTGTGCTGGTTGTGTGTGAGCGAAGGAATAAGGTTGGAACACTGGGTGTGCTGGTTGTGTGTGAGCGAAGGAATAAGGTTGGAACACTGGGTGTGCTGGTTGTGTGTGAGAGAAGGAATAAGGTTGGAACACTGGGTGTGCTGGTTGTGTGTGAGAGAAGGAATAAGGTTGGAACACTGGGTGTGCTGGTTGTGTGTGAGAGAAGGAATAAGGTTGGAACACTGGGTGTGCTGGTTGTGTGTGAGAGAAGGAATAAGGTTGGAACACTGGGTGTGCTGGTTGTGTGTGAGAGAAGGAATAAGGTTGGAACACTGGGTGTGCTGGTTGTGTGTGAGAGAAGGAATAAGGTTGGAACACTGGGTGTGCTGGTTGTGTGTGAGAGAAGGAATAAGGTTGGAACACTGGGTGTGCTGGTTGTGTGTGAGAGAAGGAATAAGGTTGGAACACTGGGTGTGCTGGTTGTGTGTGAGAGAAGGAATAAGGTTGGAACACTGGGTGTGCTGGTTGTGTGTGAGAGAAGGAATAAGGTTGGAACACTGGGTGTGCTGGTTGTGTGTGAGCGAAGGAAAAAGGTTGGAACACTGGGTGTGCTGGTTGTGTGTGAGAGAAGGAATAAGGTTGGAACACTGGGTGTGCTGGTTGTGTGTGAGCGAAGGAATAAGGTTGGAACACTGGGTGTGCTGGTTGTGTGTGAGAGAAGGAATAAGGTTGGAACACTGGGTGTGCTGGTTGTGTGTGAGAGAAGGAATAAGGTTGGAACACTGGGTGTGCTGGTTGTGTGTGAGAGAAGGAATAAGGTTGGAACACTGGGTGTGCTGGTTGTGTGTGAGAGAAGGAATAAGGTTGGAACACTGGGTGTGCTGGTTGTGTGTGAGAGAAGGAATAAGGTTGGAACACTGGGTGTGCTGGTTGTGTGTGAGCGAAGGAAAAAGGTTGGAACACTGGGTGTGCTGGTTGTGTGTGAGAGAAGGAATAAGGTTGGAACACTGGGTGCTGGTTGTTGTGTGTGAGCGAAGGAATAAGGTTGGAACACTGGGTGTGCTGGTTGTGTGTGAGAGAAGGAATAAGGTTGGAACACTGGGTGTGCTGGTTGTGTGTGAGAGAAGGAATAAGGTTGGAACACTGGGTGTGCTGGTTGTGTGTGAGAGAAGGAAAAAGGTTGGAACACTGGGTGTGCTGGTTGTGTGTGAGCGAAGGAAAAAGGGTGGAACACTGGGTGTGCTGGTTGTGTGTGAGAGAAGGAATAAGGTTGGAACACTGGGTGTGCTGGTTGTGTGTGAGAGAAGGAATAAGGTTGGAACACTGGGTGTGCTGGTTGTGTGTGAGCGAAGGAAAAAGGGTGGAACACTGGGTGTGCTGGTTGTGTGTGAGAGAAGGAATAAGGTTGGAACACTGGGTGTGCTGGTTGTGTGTGAGAGAAGGAATAAGGTTGGAACACTGGGTGTGCTGGTTGTGTGTGAGCGAAGGAATAAGTTTGGAACACTGGGTGTGCTGGTTGTGTGTGAGAGAAGGAATAAGGTTGGAACACTGGGTGTGCTGGTTGTGTGTGAGAGAAGGAATAAGGTTGGAACACTGGGTGTGCTGGTTGTGTGTGAGCGAAGGAAAAAGGGTGGAACACTGGGTGTGCTGGTTGTGTGTGAGAGAAGGAATAAGGTTGGAACACTGGGTGTGCTGGTTGTGTGTGAGAGAAGGAATAAGGTTGGAACACTGGGTGTGCTGGTTGTGTGTGAGAGAAGGAATAAGGTTGGAACACTGGGTGTGCTGGTTGTGTGTGAGAGAAGGAATACGGTTGGAACACTGGGTGTGCTGGTTGTGTGTGAGAGAAGGAATACGGTTGGAACACTGGGTGTGCTGGTTGTGTGTGAGAGAAGGAATAAGGTTGGAACACTGGGTGTGCTGGTTGTGTGTGAGCGAAGGAATAAGGTTGGAACACTGGGTGTGCTGGTTGTGTGTGAGAGAAGGAATAAGGTTGGAACACTGGGTGTGCTGGTTGTGTGTGAGAGAAGGAATAAGGTTGGAACACTGGGTGTGCTGGTTGTGTGTGAGAGAAGGAATACGGTTGGAACACTGGGTGTGCTGGTTGTGTGTGAGAGAAGGAATACGGTTGGAACACTGGGTGTGCTGGTTGTGTGTGAGAGAAGGAATAAGGTTGGAACACTGGGTGTGCTGGTTGTGTGTGAGCGAAGGAAAAAGGGTGGAACTCCCTTCTTGTGCTGGTTGTTTTTAAGATGAAGAATACAGTTTGAATAACATGCTGGTTGTGTTTAGGTGAGAGGGGTTCCCCCAAGCTGCGATGGAGTATTTGACAAGGGTGTGAGTGTTTTGTAGTCGGCTAGATGTTTTAAAGAGTCGTTTCTGTGAGAAAGAACCCTCTGGTGGTGGCCATGGATATATTTTTCTGTTCTGTGTGTGATGCTAACACAGATATAATCTTAATTTGAGCCATCTTGATACAACAGGAAAATAATCCTGCAGCAACAGAAAATGTGAAATATCATTTGGATTATAATTTTGTCACGCCTTCTCCCGCTCTGGAGCTCAAGGGCGCCAGGATGCCCTTCATTACACGCACCTGTCACCATCATTACGCACATCAGTGGTCATTGGACACCTGGAATTCTTCATATTTTGATTGCCTTCCCTATATCAGTCTGTTTCCGCTGTTTCATCCCTTTGTCAACATTATTGTTGTTACGTTTCCCCTATCCAGACACTGTCCGTATTCTGTTCCTGTCCGTGGTTATTAAAAGTTCACTCCCCGTACCTGCTTCTCCTCTATAGCGTTGATTCATTACAAATTTATGGACATTTTTTTAGGGTTTGATAACGCTTTTGTAAGGAAAGTTATCCTGCAACAGGGTGATCAAATTAAGATCCTACATCTGTAGTTAAAATGGTTTTATTTGTTCAGTGGAATAGAACCATTAAAGTAGATTATCTGCAGATGAAGTATTTCCCATAGTGAACCTGTTTTCTTTCACACAGTAGATGCAGAATTATTAACATTAGGGCAATGAAACATTTCTGTGAAAGATCTTCATTTTAAAGCTAACTTCATAGTCTTCATGTGCAAAACCTAATGACTTTATTTATATGCAGTGATGTTTCACAGAAAGTTAAACCATAATGCTCTAATGATATGCAGTAACCTACATTCTGTCAGAACCTATATTCTGCTACATAATCTTTGTATTTCAATATGTGTGTTAAACTGTTTGGGTTTCTTTTTGTGTGAGTGGTTCTGTATATGCATAAGGAATGCATACATTTGTTATTAGCAAGTGTTTTATTACTTGTGTGTGTGCTTGTGTGTGTTTTTCAATGACACCCCCTCCCCTTTCCTCCTCTAACTCTCACCCCCCTGTCCTGTAGTGCTGAGTAGTGTAATGGCAGTTTTCTGTGGGGACCACTAAAGGGATTTGGCCATGTTTGAAGTTTTAAGTTTTAATAGTCGTATGTACAGCATACACATGGAAGAGAAGGCCGCCCTGCCTCAGCCCCTCCTCAGCCTTGCTTCAAACTTCAGCCTTGCCTCAAAGCTCTTCCTTGCCTCATTCCTGACTCAGCCCTGCTGCCTCATCAACCCTGTCTCAGTCCTGCCTCAGTCTTGCCTCTCACCCCTGTTTCAGCCTTGTCTCACAGAGTTCTTCCATGGCCCTGCCTCACACAGTTCTGCCTCTGCCCTGCCGTATACCCTGCCTCAGCCCTGCCTTATACCCTGCCTCAGCACTGCCTTATACCCTGCCTCAGCCCTGACTTATACCCTACCTCAGCCCTGCCTTATACCCTGCCTCAGCACTGCCTTATACCCTGCCTCTGCCCTGCCTTATACCCTGCCTCAAACAGTTCTGCCTCAGCCCTGCCTTATACCCTGCCTCTGCCCTGCCTTATACCCTACCTCAGCACTGCCTTATACCCTGCCTCTGCCCTGCCTTATACCCTGCCTCACACAGTTCTGCCTCAGCCCTGCCTTATACCCTGCCTCTGCCCTGCCTTATACCCTACCTCAGCACTGGCACAGCTGCTTTCTATTTATCATTAAATTCACTCCAAACCTTTCTGTTTCAGTTCTGCTGCCAGACTCATAATTAACATTTCAACTTGTGTCAGAGGCCTGCGTTATCCCTCCTCACCGCCAAAACCACCAACAGACTAAACTATTTCAATAACATTAGAAAGCAAGAGAGAGTTGGGGAGTGAGAGGAGTTGAAAGCGAGAGGGAAAGAAAGAGGGGAGGGGGAAAGAGAGAAAAAGTAGTGAGTGAGGGGGGAATAGAGAGAGAAAGTAGTGATAGTGGGGGATAGATAGAGAAAGGAGTGAGGGAGTGGGGATAGAAAGAGAAAGGAGTGGGGGAGGGGGGATAGAGAGAGAAAGGAATGGGGGAGGGAGGATAGAGAGAGAAATTAGTGGGGGAGTGGGGATAGAGAGAGAAAGGAGTGGGGGAGGGGGGATAGAGAGAGAAAGGAGTGGGGGATAGCGAGAGAAAGGAGTGAGGGCGGGGGGATAGAGAGAGAAATGAGTGGGGGGATAGAAAGAGAAAGGAGTGAGAGAGGTTGGAGAGAGAGAGAAAGGAGTGAGGGGGGATAGAGAGAGAAAGAAGTGAGGGAGGGGGGATAGAGAGAGAAATGAGTTGGGAAGGGGGGTGGAGAGAGAAAGGAGTGAGGGAGGGGGATAGAGAGAGAAAGGATTGGGGTACGGGGTAAAGAGTGAGAAAGGAGTGAGAGAGGGGGATAGAGAGAAAGGAGTGAGGAAGGGGGGCTAGAGAGAGACAGGAGTGAGGGAGGGAGGATAAAGATTGAATGGAGTGGGGAGAGGGATGGAAAGAGAAAGGAGTAGGGGGGTATAGACGGAGAAAGGAGCGAGGGAGGGAGGATAGAGAGAGAAAGGAGTGGGGGGATATAGAGAGAAAGGAGTGGCGGAGAGGGATAGAAAGAGAAAGGAGGGAGGGAAAGAGGGAAAGAGAGAGAAATGATTGGGGGACGAGGATAGAGAGAGAAATGAGTGAGGAATGGGGGATAGAGAGAGAAAGGAGTTGTTTAGGGGGGATAGAGAGAGAAAGGAGTGGGGGGAGGGATAGAGAGAGAAAGGAGTGAGGGAGGGATAGAGAGAGTAAGTGGTGATTGAAGGGGGATGGAGAGAGAAAGTAGCGAGGGAGGGAAGATAGATCGAGAAAGGAGGGAGGGAGGGAGGATAGAGATTGAAAGGAGTGGGGGAGAGGGATAGAAAGAGAAAGGAGTGGGGAAGGGGGATAGAGAGAAAGGAGTGGGGAAGGGGGATAGAGAGAAAGGAGTGGTGTAGGGGGGTTAGAGAGAAAGGAGTGAGGGGTGGGGATAGAGAGAGCTAGGATTGAGGGAATGAGGACAGAGAAAGAAAGGTTTGAGGGGGGTGGATAGAGAGAGAGAAAGGAGTAGGGGCAGAGGGGTAGAGAGAGAAAGAGTGTGGTAGGGGGATAGAGAGAAGGGTGTGGGGGGGTAGAGAGAGAAAGGAGTGAGGGACTGGGGGAGAGAGAAAGGAGTGAGGGAGGGATAGAGAGAGAAAGGAGTGAGGGAGGGAGGGGTATAGAGAGACAAAGGAGTGAGGGAGGGGGATAGAGAGAGAAAGGAGTGGGTTGGGCAGATAGAGAGAAAGGAGTGGGTTGGGGGGATAGAGAGAAAGTAGTGGGTTGGGGGATAGAGAGAGAAAGGAGTCGGTTGAGGGGATAGAGAGAGAAAGGAGTGAGGGATGATGGATAGAGAGAGAAAGGAGTGAGGGATGAGGGATAGAGAGAGAAAGGAGGAGTGATGAGGGATAGAGAGAGAAATGAGTGGGTTGGGGGATAGAGAGAGAAAGGAGTGGGTTTGGGGGATAGAGAGAGAAAGGAGTGGGTTGGGGGATAGAGAGAAAGGAGTGGAGGATGGGGGATAGAGAGAGAAAGGAGTGGGTTGGGGGATAGAGAGAGAAAGGAGTGGGTTTGGGGGATAGAGAGAGAAAGGAGTGGGTTGGGGGATAGAGAGAGAAAGGAGTGGGTTTGGGGGATAGAGAGAGAAAGGAGTGGGTTGGGGGATAGAGAGAAAGGAGTGGAGGATGGGGGATAGAGAGAGAAAGGAGTGAGGGATGGGGGATAGAAAGAGAAAGGAGTGGGTTGGGGGATAGAGAGAAGAAGGAGTGGGTTGGTGGATAGAGAGAAAAAGGAGTGAGGGATGGGGGATAGAGAGAGACAGGAGTGAGGGATGAGGGATAGAGAGAGAAAGGAGTGGGTTGGGGGATAGAGAGAGAAAGGAGTGGGTTTGGGGGATAGAGAGAGAAAGGAGTGGGTTGGGGGATAGAGAGAGAAAGGAGTGGGTTTGGGGGATAGAGAGAGACAGGAGTGAGGGATGGGGGATAGAGAGAGAAAGGAGTGGGTTGGGGGATAGAGAGAGAAAGGAGTGGGTTGGGGGATAGAGAGAGAAAGGAGTGGGTTGGGGGGATAGAGAGAAGAAGGAGGGGGTTGGGGGGATAGAGAGAAAAAGGAGTGAGGGATGGAGGATAGAGAGAGAAAGGAGTGGGTTGGGGGATAGAGAGAGAAAGGAGTGGGTTGGGGGGATAGAGAGAGAAAGGAGTGGGTTGGGGGATAGAGAGAGAAAGGAGTGGGTTGGGGGATAGAGAGAGAAAGGAGGGTTGGGGGATAGAGAGAGAAAGGAGTGGGTTGGGGGATAGAGAGAGAAAGGAGTGGGTTGGGGGATAGAGAGAGAAAGGAGTGGGTTGGGGGGATAGAGAGAGAAAGGAGTGGGTTGGGGGATAGAGAGAGACAGGAGTGGGTTGGGGGATAGAGAGAGAAAGGAGTGGGTTGGGGGATAGAGAGAGAAAGGAGTGGGTTGGGGGATAGAGAGAGAAAGGAGTGGGTTGGGGGGATAGAGAGAGACAGGAGTGGGTTGGGGGATAGAGAGAGAAAGGAGCGGGTTGGGGGGGAGAGAGAGAAAGGAGTGGGTTGGGGGATAGAGAGAGAAAAGGAGTGGGTTGGGGGAGAGAGAGAGAAAGGAGTGGGTTGGGGGGATAGAGAGAAGAAGGAGTGAGGGATGGGGGATAGAGAGAGAAAGGAGTGGGTTGGGGGATAGAGAGAGAAAGGAGTGGGTTGGGGGGATAGAGAGAAAAAGGAGTGAGGGATGGGGGATAGAGAGAAAAAGGAGTGGGTTGGGGGGATAGAGAGAAAAAGGAGTGAGGGATGGGGGATAGAGAGAGAAAGGAGTGGGTTGGGGGGATAGAGAGAAAAAGGAGTGGGTTGGGGGGATAGAGAGAAAAAGGAGTGAGGGAGGGGGGATAGAGAGAGAAAGGAGTGGGTTGGGGGATAGAGAGAAAAGGAGTGAGGGATGGGGGATAGAGAGAAAAAGGAGTGAGGGATGGGGGATAGAGAGAGAAAGGAGTGAGGGATGGGGGATAGAGAGAAAAAGGAGTGAGGGATGGGGGATAGAGAGAGAAAGGAGTGAGGGATGGGGGATAGAGAGAAAAAGGAGTGAGGGATGGGGGATAGAGAGAGAAAGGAGTGAGGGATGGGGGATAGAGAGAGACAGGAGTGGGTTGGGGGATAGAGAGAAAAAGGAGTGAGGGATGGGGGATAGAGAGAGAAAGGAGTGAGGGATGGGGGATAGAGAGAAAAAGGAGTGAGGGATGGGGGATAGAGAGAGAAAGGAGTGAGGGATGGGGGATAGAGAGAGACAGGAGTGGGTTGGGGGGATAGAGAGAAAAAGGAGTGAGGGATGGGGGATAGAGAGAGAAAGGAGTGAGGGATGGGGGATAGAGAGAGACAGGAGTGGGTTGGGGGGATAGAGAGAAAAAGGAGTGAGGGATGGGGGATAGAGAGAAAAAGGAGGGGTTGGGGGATAGAGAGAGAAAGGAGTGGGTTGGGGGGATAGAGAGAGAAAGGAGTGGGTTGGGGGGATAGAGAGAAAAAGGAGTGAGGGATGGGGGATAGAGAGAGACAGGAGTGGGTTGGGGGATAGAGAGAGAAAGGAGTGGGGTGGGGGGATAGAGAGAAAAAGGAGGGGGTTGGGGGGATAGAGAGAGAAAGGAGTGGGTTGGGGGGATAGAGAGAGAAAGGAGTGGGTTGGGGGGATAGAGAGAAAAAGGAGTGAGGGATGGGGGATAGAGAGAGAAAGGAGTGGGTTGGGGGGATAGAGAGAGAAAGGAGTGAGGGATGGGGGATAGAGAGAAAAAGGAGTGAGGGATGGGGGATAGAGAGAGAAAGGAGTGGGTTGGGGGGATAGAGAGAAAAAGGAGTGAGGGATGGGGGATAGAGAGAGAAAGGAGTGGGTTGGGGGGATAGAGAGAGAAAGGAGTGAGGGATGGGGGATAGAGAGAAAAAGGAGTGAGGGATGGGGGATAGAGAGAGAAAGGAGTGGGTTGGGGGGATAGAGAGAAAAAGGAGTGGGTTGGGGGATAGAGAGAGAAAGGAGTGGGTTGGGGGATAGAGAGAGAAAGGAGTGGGTTGGGGGGATAGAGAGAAAAAGGAGTGAGGGATGGGGGATAGAGAGAGAAAGGAGTGGGTTGGGGGGATAGAGAGAGAAAGGAGTGAGGGATGGGGGATAGAGAGAAAAAGGAGTGAGGGATGGGGGATAGAGAGAGAAAGGAGTGGGTTGGGGGGATAGAGAGAGAAAGGAGTGGGTTGGGGGATAGAGAGAAAAAGGAGTGGGTTGGGGGATAGAGAGAAAAAGGAGGGGTTGGGGGATAGAGAGAAAAAGGAGTGGGTTGGGGGATAGAGAGAAAAAGGAGTGAGGGATGGGGGATAGAGAGAGAAAGGAGGGGTTGGGGGATAGAGAGAGAAAGGAGTGGGTTGGGGGGATAGAGAGAAAAAGGAGTGAGGGATGGGGGATAGAGAGAGAAAGGAGTGGGTTGGGGGGATAGAGAGAGAAAGGAGTGGGTTGGGGGGATAGAGAGAAAAAGGAGTGAGGGATGGGGGATAGAGAGAGAAAGGAGTGGGTTGGGGGGATAGAGAGAGAAAGGAGTGGGTTGGGGGGATAGAGAGAAAAAGGAGTGAGGGATGGGGGATAGAGAGAGAAAGGAGTGGGTTGGGGGGATAGAGAGAGAAAGGAGTGGGTTGGGGGGATAGAGAGAAAAAGGAGTGAGGGATGGGGGATAGAGAGAGAAAGGAGTGGGTTGGGGGATAGAGAGAGAAAGGAGTGGGTTGGGGGGATAGAGAGAAAAAGGAGTGAGGGAGGGGGGATAGAGAGAGAAAGGAGGGTTGGGGGATAGAGAGAGAAAGGAGTGGGTTGGGGGATAGAGAGAAGAAGGAGTGGGTTGGGGGATAGAGAGAAGAAGGAGTGGGTTGGGGGATAGAGAGAAAAAGGAGGGGTTGGGGGATAGAGAGAAGAAGGAGTGGGTTGGGGGATAGAGAGAGAAAGGAGTGGGTTGGGGGGATAGAGAGAAGAAGGAGTGGGTTGGGGGATAGAGAGAGAAAGGAGTGGGTTGGGGGATAGAGAGAAGAAGGAGTGGGTTGGGGGATAGAGAGAAAAAGGAGTGAGGATGGGGGATAGAGAGAGACAGGAGTGGGTTGGGGGGATAGAGAGAGAAAGGAGTGGGTTGGGGGGATAGAGAGAAAAAGGAGTGAGGGATGGGGATAGAGAGAGAAAGGAGTGAGGGATGGAGGATAGAGAGAGAAAGGAGTGGGTTGGGGGATAGAGAGAGAAAGGAGGGTTGGGGGATAGAGAGAAAAAGGAGTGAGGGATGGGGGATAGAGAGAGAAAGGAGTGGGTTGGGGGGATAGAGAGAGAAAGGAGTGGGTTGGGGGGATAGAGAGAAAAAGGAGTGAGGGATGGGGGATAGAGAGAGACAGGAGTGAGGGATGGAGGATAGAGAGAGAAAGGAGTGGGTTGGGGGGATAGAGAGAGAAAGGAGTGGGTTGGGGGGATAGAGAGAAAAAGGAGTGAGGGATGGGGGATAGAGAGAGAAAGGAGTGGGTTGGGGGGATAGAGAGAGAAAGGAGTGGGGTGGGGGATAGAGAGAAAAAGGAGTGAGGGATGGGGGATAGAGAGAGAAAGGAGTGGGTTGGGGGATAGAGAGAGAAAGGAGTGAGGGATGGGGGATAGAGAGAGACAGGAGTGGGTTGGGGGATAGAGAGAAAAGGAGTGAGGGATGGAGGATAGAGAGAGAAAGGAGTGGGTTGGGGGATAGAGAGAAAAAGGAGTGAGGGATGGGGGATAGAGAGAGAAAGGAGGGGTTGGGGGGGATAGAGAGAGACAGGAGTGGGTTGGGGGGATAGAGAGAAAAAGGAGTGAGGGATGGGGGATAGAGAGAGAAAGGAGTGGGTTGGGGGGATAGAGAGAGAAAGGAGTGGGTTGGGGGGATAGAGAGAAAAAGGAGTGAGGGATGGGGGATAGAGAGAGAAAGGAGTGGGTTGGGGGGATAGAGAGAAAAAGGAGTGGGTTGGGGGGATAGAGAGAAAAAGGAGTGGGTTGGGGGGATAGAGAGAGAAAGGAGTGAGGGATGGGGGGATAGAGAGAAAAAGGAGTGAGGGATGGGGGATAGAGAGAGAAAGGAGTGGGTTGGGGGATAGAGAGAGAAAGGAGTGGGTTGGGGGGATAGAGAGAAAAAGGAGTGAGGGATGGGGGATAGAGAGAGAAAGGAGTGGGTTGGGGGGATAGAGAGAAAAAGGAGTGAGGGATGGAGGATAGAGAGAGAAAGGAGTGGGTTGGGGGATAGAGAGAGACAGGAGTGGGTTGGGGGATAGAGAGAGACAGGAGTGGGTTGGGGGGATAGAGAGAAAAAGGAGTGAGGGATGGGGGATAGAGAGAAAAAGGAGTGGGTTGGGGGATAGAGAGAGAAAGGAGTGGGTTGGGGGGGATAGAGAGAAAAAGGAGTGAGGGATGGGGATAGAGAGAGAAAGGAGTGGGTTGGGGGATAGAGAGAGAAAGGAGTGAGGGATGGGGATAGAGAGAAAAAGGAGTGAGGGATGGGGGATAGAGAGAGACAGGAGTGGGTTGGGGGGATAGAGAGAAAAAGGAGTGGGTTGGGGGGATAGAGAGAGAAAGGAGTGGGTTGGGGGGATAGAGAGAAAAAGGAGTGAGGGATGGGGGATAGAGAGAGAAAGGAGGGGTGGGGGGATAGAGAGAAAAAGGAGTGAGGGATGGGGGATAGAGAGAGAAAGGAGTGAGGGATGGAGGATAGAGAGAGAAAGGAGTGAGGGATGGAGGATAGAGAGAGAAAGGAGTGGGTTGGGGGGATAGAGAGAAAAAGGAGTGAGGGATGGGGGATAGAGAGAGACAGGAGTGAGGGATGGAGGATAGAGAGAGAAAGGAGTGGGTTGGGGGATAGAGAGAGAAAAAGGAGTGGGTTGGGGGGATAGAGAGAAAAAGGAGTGAGGGATGGGGGATAGAGAGAGAAAGGAGTGAGGGATGGAGGATAGAGAGAGAAAGGAGTGGGTTGGGGGGATAGAGAGAGACAGGAGTGGGTTGGGGGGATAGAGAGAAAAAGGAGTGAGGGATGGGGGATAGAGAGAGAAAGGAGTGAGGGATGGAGGATAGAGAGAGAAAGGAGTGGGTTGGGGGGATAGAGAGAGAAAGGAGTGGGTTGGGGGATAGAGAGAAAAAGGAGTGAGGGATGGAGGATAGAGAGAGAAAGGAGTGGGTTGGGGGGATAGAGAGAAAAAGGAGTGAGGGATGGGGGATAGAGAGAGAAAGGAGTGAGGGATGGAGGATAGAGAGAGAAAGGAGTGGGTTGGGGGGATAGAGAGAAAAAGGAGTGAGGGATGGGGGATAGAGAGAGAAAGGAGTGAGGGATGGAGGATAGAGAGAGAAAGGAGTGGGTTGGGGGGATAGAGAGAAAAAGGAGTGAGGGATGGGGGATAGAGAGAGAAAGGAGTGAGGGATGGAGGATAGAGAGAGAAAGGAGTGGGTTGGGGGGATAGAGAGAGAAAGGAGTGGGTTGGGGGATAGAGAGAAAAGGAGTGAGGGATGGAGGATAGAGAGAGAAAGGAGTGGGTTGGGGGGATAGAGAGAAAAAGGAGTGAGGGATGGGGGATAGAGAGAGACAGGAGTGGGTTGGGGGGATAGAGAGAGACAGGAGTGGGTTGGGGGGATAGAGAGAGACAGGAGTGAGGGATGGGGGATAGAGAGAGACAGGAGTGGGTTGGGGGGATAGAGAGAAAAAGGAGTGGGTTGGGGGGATAGAGAGAAAAAGGAGTGGGTTGGGGGGATAGAGAGAGAAAGGAGTGGGTTGGGGGGATAGAGAGAGAAAGGAGTGAGGGATGGGGGATAGAGAGAGAAAGGAGTGGGTTGGGGGGATAGAGAGAGAAAGGAGTGAGGGATGGGGGATAGAGAGAGAAAGGAGTGGGTTGGGGGGATAGAGAGAGAAAGGAGTGAGGGATGGGGGATAGAGAGAGAAAGGAGTGGGTTGGGGGGATAGAGAGAAAAAGGAGTGGGTTGGGGGGATAGAGAGAGAAAGGAGTGGGTTGGGGGGATAGAGAGAGAAAGGAGTGAGGGATGGGGGATAGAGAGAGAAAGGAGTGGGTTGGGGGGATAGAGAGAGAAAGGAGTGGGTTGGGGGGATAGAGAGAGAAAGGAGTGAGGGATGGGGGATAGAGAGAAAAAGGAGTGAGGGATGGGGGATAGAGAGAAAAGGAGTGAGGGATGGAGGATAGAGAGAGAAAGGAGTGGGTTGGGGGGATAGAGAGAAAAGGAGTGAGGGATGGAGGATAGAGAGAGAAAGGAGTGGGTTGGGGGGATAGAGAGAAAAAGGAGTGGGGGATGGGGGATAGAGAGAGAAAGGAGTGGGTTGGGGGATAGAGAGAAAAAGGAGTGGGTTGGGGGGATAGAGAGAAAAAGGAGTGGGGGATGGGGGATAGAGAGAGAAAGGAGTGGGTTGGGGGATAGAGAGAAAAGGAGTGAGGGATGGAGGATAGAGAGAGAAAGGAGTGGAGGATGGGGGATAGAGAGAGACAGGAGTGGGTTGGGGGATAGAGAGAAAAGGAGTGAGGGATGGAGGATAGAGAGAGAAAGGAGTGGGGATGGGGATAGAGAGAGACAGGAGTGGGTTGGGGGATAGAGAGAGACAGGAGTGGGGTTGGGGGATAGAGAGAGACAGGAGTGGGTTGGGGGATAGAGAGAGACAGGAGTGAGGGATGGGGATAGAGAGAGACAGGAGTGGGTTGGGGGATAGAGAGAAAAAGGAGTGGGTTGGGGGATAGAGAGAAAAAGGAGTGGGTTGGGGGATAGAGAGAGAAAGGAGTGGGTTGGGGGATAGAGAGAGAAAGGAGGAGGGATGGGGATAGAGAGAGAAAGGAGTGGGTTGGGGGATAGAGAGAGAAAGGAGTGAGGGATGGGGGATAGAGAGAGAAAGGAGTGGGTTGGGGGATAGAGAGAGAAAGGAGTGAGGGATGGGGGATAGAGAGAGAAAGGAGGGGTTGGGGGATAGAGAGAGAAAGGAGTGAGGGATGGGGGATAGAGAGAGAAAGGAGTGGGTTGGGGGGATAGAGAGAGAAAGGAGTGGGTTGGGGGATAGAGAGAGAAAGGAGTGGGTTGGGGGGATAGAGAGAAAAAGGAGTGAGGGATGGGGGATAGAGAGAGAAAGGAGTGAGGGATGGGGGATAGAGAGAGAAAGGAGGGGTTGGGGGATAGAGAGAGAAAGGAGTGGGGGATGGGGGATAGAGAGAGAAAGGAGTGGGTTGGGGGATAGAGAGAGAAAGGAGTGAGGGATGGGGATAGAGAGAGAAAGGAGGGGTTGGGGGATAGAGAGAGAAAGGAGGAGGATGGGGGATAGAGAGAGAAAGGAGTGGGTTGGGGGATAGAGAGAAAAAGGAGTGAGGGATGGGGGATAGAGAGAGAAAGGAGTGAGGGATGGGGGATAGAGAGAGAAAGGAGTGGGTTGGGGGGATAGAGAGAGAAAGGAGTGGGTTGGGGGATAGAGAGAAAAAGGAGTGAGGGATGGGGGATAGAGAGAGAAAGGAGTGGGTTGGGGGATAGAGAGAGAAAGGAGTGGGTTGGGGGGATAGAGAGAGAAAGGAGTGGGTTGGGGGATAGAGAGAGAAAGGAGTGGGTTGGGGGGATAGAGAGAGAAAGGAGTGGGGGATGGGGGATAGAGAGAGACAGGAGTGGGTTGGGGGATAGAGAGAAAAGGAGTGAGGGATGGAGGATAGAGAGAGAAAGGAGTGAGGGATGGAGGATAGAGAGAGACAGGAGTGAAGGAATGAGGATAGAGAGAGACAGGAGTGAAGGAATGAGGATAGAGAGAGATGTGTTGGATGCTGAATCTCCTATCAGCTTCATGTCTTAGATACTTACCACCCTCTTTCATTTGTTTACTCATCTACAGCAATTCAGGTCTGGCAGTAACTTTACATGAATGAACAGAACAGCAAATATAATGTAACACTGAACAATGCAATGAAATCAACTGTGAAGTAGTACTTTAGTTGTTTAGGTGGATGTGAAGCGAAGGGGGGGGGGTAGTCTGACGGGTTCAGCTCCAAACCAACCTCTGAAAGTTTATCTTCATGCTAATTTACAATTGTGCATATTATGTCAACACTGCAGTGACGGATGGAGGGAGGCCAATAATGTAAACTATGAAATGGGAGAGACATTTTTTAAATAACTCGCTCTCAGCCATATATATTTATCGTTGGATTTACTCCAAAAATACTTACTAATTCACTTGTTTCCTATATAGTGCCTGCTGTTTATAGCACAAATACAGATTTGTGGTAATTATTTTAGTAATGCAATTTGAATTACAGTAAAATTTGAAATGAACTAATGGTAGATGATAGTGTTCAAAAGCGGGCTACTTACAGTGATACAGTTGTGTAAAAGACCTTGAAGCCATTGAAAATCACTGTTGCATTTAAGAGTACGAGTGCTTCCCAAATTGCATCATATACAGTACCCTATATAGTGCACTACTGTAACGGGATGTAGGGTGCCATTCAGGACACAAGCTGTGTCTTCTACAACAGTATTACATGTTAACGCTCCAGTCCTCCAGTCTTAATAAGTGGTAATGATAGAGAATGATTAATCCTGCTAGGTCATACATTGACATCATAATCACACTTCATCTAATTACGTGTTATTTTCTTCCGACCTCCTCTTCTCTCATTCCTTCTTTCTCTCACAGTATACTGACCCGTTCAGTGGAGAGAGACATGGGGGAGGCCTGCGAGAGGCGGGAAGCGTCGTACTAAGCGGTGAAGTCAAGAAAAAACGAAAAGAGTAACGCTTGATTCCTCAGAATAGCTGACACACCCAAAATAAGCTATAATTGAAAATGTAAATGAGGAGGAAAATGAAAACATAGTATCAAACAAAACAGTTATGAAGTCAGACATTATGTTTATTAATCAGGAGATGGAGGGAGAATCTAAATTCATGTTAATGACAACGTTATCTTCTGTTTTAGAATGGAACGGACTATTGTCTTCATTTTTTCCCCTTATCGGGCTATTGTCTTTCACCTAGTCTTTTCTCTCCTCTCTTTCTCTCCCCCTTTCATGTGTTTTTCTATAACAGGTGGATGAAGACATGCGAGTGCTCGGGCCCTTGATTTGCTCATCTGTCTGCGAGGCGCTACCTGGATTGTGGCCTCTAAAGTTAATTAAAAAATTAAGTAATTAATGCATTTGTCAGCACTGTCTTTCTCTTCTCCTGCAGCCAGACTGCACAAATCAAGCCTTTCTGTCAAATCAGAGACAAATCTGGGACAGGGCCCGATGAGAAGGCCCGATGAGAAGCCCCGAAGAGAAGGTCTGATGAGATGGCCCGATGAGAAGCCCTGAAGAGAAGGTCTGATGAGAAGGCCCGATGAGAAGGCCCGATGAGAAGCCCCGAAGAGAAGGTCTGATGAGATGGCCCGATGAGAAGCCCCGAAGAGAAGGTCTGATGAGATGGCCCGATGAGAAGCCCTGAAGAGAAGGTCTGATGAGAAGGCCCGATGAGAAGGCCCGATGAGAAGCCCCGAAGAGAAGGTCTGATGAGATGTCCCGATGAGAAGCCCTGAAGAGAAGGTCTGATGAGAAGGCCCGATGAGAAGCCCTGAAGAGAAGGTCTGATGAGAAGGCCTGATGAGAAGCCCGGAAGAGAAGGTCTGATGAGAATGCCCGATGAGAAGCCCTGATGAGAAGGTCTGACTAGAAAGCCCGATGAGAAGGCCCAATGAGAAGCCCTGATGAGAAGGTCTGATGAGAAGGCCCGATGAGAAGGTCTGATGAGAAGGCCCGATGAGAAGCCCTGAAGAGAAGGCCCGGTGAGAAGGCCCGATGAGAAGCCCTGATGAGAAGGTCTGATGAGAAGGCCCGATGAGAAGCTCTGATGAGAAGGTCTGATGAGAAGCCCTGATGAGAAGCCTGGATGGAGCAGAGCAGCACAGTCAAGCTCCCTCTTGCCCCTCTACCTATCTCCCCATTCATCCCCCTATCTCTTCCCCACCACCCTCCATCCCTATTCCCCCCCTCTCTCGCAGTCTGTAGTGGTGGGTTTCTTAATACACGGTCCCTAGTGATCCCCATTAATTATAAATTAACAATACAGACTAAACCCAATGGCATCAGGGAGAAGCTCTCTTCCAACACCAACACTCCTTTATTAATAACGTATTTATACACTGATGATTGATTCTTAGAATGGACAACAGGGAAGGGGGAACACTACACAGCCATCAAAGTTATCTCAGTTAGTGAAATTACGTCTGTGCCCAGCGTAACAGTCATTTTGTCCTAGAGATAAATGTACGGGGTAGTTAATTTGAGAAGGGAGGGAGGGAACATTTAGGAGGGATCATATCAGTAGTTTACAGCATAGGGTTGACCTACTTGGTACTCTCATGCCTCTCACTACCTATTTTACACACATACCTCAGACCCTCACAAACTTCTACAGATGCACCATTGAGAGCATTCTGTCAGGCTGTATCACCGCCTGGTATGGAAACTGCACCGTCCACAACCGCAGGGCTCTCCAGAGGGTGGTGCAATCAGCCCAACGCATCACCGGGGGCACGCTGCCTGCCATCCAGGACATCTACAGCACCTGGTGTCACAGGTTCCCAGCATCCCGGTGTCGCCTCTTCACTGTTGAGACTGGTGTTTTGCGGGTACTATTTATTGAAGCTGCCAGTTGAGGACTTGTGAGGCATCTGTTACTCAAACGAGTGAGCCTCCCACTCCTCTTGCTATTCTGGTTAGGGCCAGTTTGCTCTGTTCTGTGAAGGGAGTAGTACACAGAGTTTTATGAGATCGTCAGTTTCTTTGCAAATTCTTGCATGGAAATAGCCTTAATTTCTCAGAACAAGAATATACTGATGAGTTTCAGAAGAAAGTTATTTATTTCTGGCCATTTTGAGCCTGTAATCGAACAAAAAGTGACCCGAACTTACATTCCAGTATATATTTACATTCCAGTCTCTGACGTCGCTCGTTCTCAATTGTTTTTATTTGTTTATTTTACTGGATTATGCCTGTAATGTTTTATATATATTTTTAAATATTGCACTGTTGGAGCTAGATTTACAAGTATTTCACTGCACCTGCGATGACATCTGCAAATCTGTTTACGCGACCAATAAACTTTGATTTGATTTGACGCAAACACAAACTCTATCTTTCTTTCATTCTCTCTCTCCCTGTGTATTCATGTCAAACACACACACACACACACACACACACACACACACACACACACACACACACACACACACACACACACACACACACACACACACACACACACACACACACACACACACACACACACACACATCATTATTATATCTCGTTCTTTCTCTCTCTCATCTCTCTCTCTATATCGCTCCCTGTGTATTTATGTTTTCTCATCCAGTTGACATGCCCCCCCTCCCTCCCGTTCCTATACTGTCCCCGCCAAGCCCCCTACTCCCCCCAGCTGGGCTTAAGTGGCGTTGTAAAGCAGCTAAAGCAGGTGTTGCTGTAGTGAAGCATGCTGCTGTCTCTGAGCAGCCAATCTCCACAGCATCCCAAGATGCTTCACTCTCCTCTCCTCCTGCAGCAATTTGCCAACTACTGTACATAGACACAGGAGGAGGGAAGGGAATAGGGAGAAGGCAGGAGGAGGAGGGTGACAAGTGGGGGTCAAGGAAGGAGGACAAGGAAGAAATAAAACCAAATAAATAAAATAACAGTTTTCTATGGAAATAGAAGAAGCTGTCCCCTATATAAATTGAAGGGACACTGTAACTACTTAAGAGTTCAATTGTTACAGCATTCTCACTCACCGGTGCAACAAATATAGCCTCTTACTAGGCACGCCTCAAAATATGTCAATGAGCAAGAAACGACCATACTTCTATGGCCCGACCCTCGGTGCAGGGGAGGCTCAGTCTAATGGCGATCCCCATGGACGCAATCTGAACTTGGGATGGCAAGATGTCAAGCTGTTCGACATCGCCACGGTAACACCTGCTAGTAGTGGTTTCTTCTGCCAGTCAACCTGGCCCAAAACTCTGATTAGCATGTTGTGGGGAACCAACGGACAGTGGAAGGGGGGAGAGAGAGAAAGAGAGGGATTGAGAGAGTTGAGACGTTAGAGTTAAACATTGCTTCTGAACTATTCTTAGAACTATATTTTTACCCTGACCCTGACCCTAACCCTGACCATAACCGTGATCCTGGCCCTAAACCTGACCCTGACCCTAACCCTGTCCCTAACCCTGACCCTAACCCTGACCATAACCGTGATCCTGACCCTAAACCTTACCCTGACCCTAACCCTATCCCTAACCCTGACCCTAACATCAACCCTGTCCCTAACCCTGACCCTAACCCTGACACTAACCCTCACCCTAACTCTGACCCTAACTCTGACCCTAACCATCACCCTAACTCTGAACCTAACTCTGACCCTAACCATCACCCTAACTCTGACCCTAACCCTCACCCTAACTCTGACCCTAACTCTGACCCTAACCCTCACCCTAACTCTAACCCTAACTCTGACCCTAACCCTCAACCTAACTCTGACCCTAACCCTCACCCTAACTCTGACCCTAACCCTCACCCTAACTCTGACCCTAACCCTCAACCTAACTCTGACCCTAACTCTGACCCTAACCCTAATTCTGACCCTAACCCTCACCCTAACTCTGACCCTAACTCTGACCCTAACCCTCAACCTAACTCTGACCCTAACCCTCAACCTAACTCTGACCCTAACACCGACCCTAACCCTCAACCTAACTCTGACCCTAACACCGACCCTAACCCTCACCCTAACTCTGACCCTAACTCTGACCCTAACCCTCAACCTAACTCTGACCCTAACCCTCAACCTAACTCTGACCCTAACCCTCAACCTAACTCTGACCCTAACCCTCAACCTAACTCTGACCCTAACCCTCAACCTAACTCTGACCCTAACACCGAATCTAACCCTCAACCTAACTCTGACCCTAACCCTCAACCTAACTCTGACCCTAACCCTCAACCTAACTCTGACCCTAACCCTCAATCTAACTCTGACCCTAACACCGAATCTAACCCTCAACCTAACTCTGACCCTAACACCGACCCTAACCCTCACCCTAACTCTGACCCTAACCCTCAACCTAACTCTGACCCTAACACCGACCCTAACCCTCAACCTAACTCTGACCCTAACACCGACCCTAACCCTCACCCTAACTCTGACCCTAACTCTGACCCTAACCCTCAACCTAACTCTGACCCTAACCCTCAACCTAACTCTGACCCTAACCCTCAACCTAACTCTGACCCTAACCCTCAACCTAACTCTGACCCTAACCCTCAACCTAACTCTGACCCTAACACCGAATCTAACCCTCAACCTAACTCTGACCCTAACCCTCAACCTAACTCTGACCCTAACCCTCAACCTAACTCTGACCCTAACCCTCAATCTAACTCTGACCCTAACACCGAATCTAACCCTCAACCTAACTCTGACCCTAACACCGACCCTAACCCTCACCCTAACTCTGACCCTAACTCTGACCCTAACCCTCAACCTAACTCTGACCCTAAGCTTCCACATGGATGAAGACCGACAAAGTCAAGTAAGTCACAGTACAAACAATTATTGAATCCCCTCTATCCCTCCTTTGTCCTCCAGAAATGATAACGACTCAGTGGAACCTATTCTCAATGATCAGCAGTGTAGCCTTCTATTTAAAATATGCAGCACGTCTGTCTGTTATGTATCACATCAGACAAAAGGGAGTCTGTAGCATCTGGAATTATTATTTAGTGCAAACTTCTGAGGAACCATTCACTTCTGGACTTCAAAACATGCTGGCAGATGTTAGAACACACAAAGAGAGGGAGAAAGATGGATAGAGTGGGGGGCCAGGGAGAGAGAAAGGGGGGAAAGAGAGAGCCGGGGAGGAGAGCGAGAGAGGGGGGAGAGGGGGGAGGGAGGGAGAGGGGGAGAGGGGGCGGGGTAGAGTGGGGGAGGTATGCAAAGAGAACGTTCCATCAACATCAAACCAACCAGCCCTTTCTAACAATGACATCGTCTCGGGTGGATCCTGATTGGCTCCTGAAGATTCTAGAAGCCAGCGGTGCACACACACGGAACCCGTGTTCATTAGCATGTTCATGTTAATAATGAGCACACGCATGTGTAAGCTAAGCCCCTCAGAACTAACAGACACGTGTGACAGAATCATGTTGCACCTGACAACTCAGATATAGAACACTGAGTCTTGGAGTACTGACTAGAGTACGTCTTTACCGTATCACATACAGTAACTTTTCTGTGAACTTACCTTCGCTTTATTTGAACATGGAGAGGAAGAAACACTGGGCACACCCTGGTTGGATCAATGTTGACGTCTGTGTCCAATGGGAAGAGCTTCAGCATCAATACTTCTGGATTGAACTAAATCCATTCTGGTAGTATTAGTCTTGTGGCTCTCCCACCCCTCCCAGCCTCTGTTCAGGCAATGGAGGTTCTTATCTGGACTGACTTCAGTGTCTGTGTGTTTCTTTACGTGCTTTATTGTACGAGTCAGGAAGAGCAAGTTCACATGCTCATGCAGGCTGAGCAGGGAGGCTGCAGGAAGAGATTATGGATGAAGGGTTTAGATGAGACCCTGTAGACAGCATCATGTGATCGTCTCCAGCTTGCAAAGTAGCAGGGACTTTCTACCTCTCTTTTTCTGTGCCTCTTTCACACACACACACACACACACACACACACACACACACACACACACACACACACACACACACACACACACACACACACACACACACACACACACACACACACACACACACACACACACACACACATATGCATACTCACACATTTCCCTCCCTCCCTCTCTCTCACGCCCTCACTCTCTCTCTCCTTCTCTCTCTCTCTCTTCTCCAACACTTCCAAAATTACTGAGATCATATTTTATATTAATATATGTGTACACACATTCACAGGGCTGTCGGTCTGGCATACTTAAACGACATCACACGTTTCTCTGTCTCTGCACCTGCCTGCTGACTGCATAACTACAACGTCTTTCTCTTTTATACACAGCCTCTCACAGAGCCACGTTGCTTACACCCAGGTTTCCTTGAAAACAATGGGACCATCTCACGTGTAGCATATCTGTAAGACTGTGCTGTGGAGTAGAGATGATAAGAGCATGGCAGCAGTGTGGTGATGATATTTCCGTGGGGAAAATAGGTCATAAAAGCAGTAGCCGGTGCACCAAAGTTGAGGCTTTTGATTTAAAATTCCAGTAACAGTTTGCAAGGGAAACAAAACAGTTTCTCGTTCGCTCTCTTACACACACACACACACACACACAAAACACACACACACACACACACACACACACACACACACACACACACACACACACACACACACACACACACACACACACACACACACACACACACACTTTCCTCTTTGTTGATTTAATGAGAATAAACAGCAACATAATTTAAAGGCACAATCCAAGCCAGATATGTTTTCTCTCCACTCTTTTTCTCTAACATTTTTACTGCCTGGCAAATCAACAACGGTGGTGGGAAGTGGAATTCCTCATTTCCAACTATTTTTCTTTGATGAAGGGTGAATGGTAGGCAGATGGGGGAGTTGCCGCATGCAGATGCCATTAGACAATATTTAGGAGTCGTCTCGCCAAGCTACTGCTGCTCTCTCACTGCCGTTTGGTGTGTTTATTGAGGAGAGAGCTCAGTGTATTGTAACTTTTCCCATGAAGCATGCAGATCACACATGTAGCTATGATACAGGAATTAAACACAACAAAACTGTTCATTATCGACCCAATCAGATCCTAGCAGTGTAGTCTAGTCTAGATGGTGTCATCAAAATGCCATCTGACCGTTTAGAAACTGCTGTGGGAGCCTCGTGCAGGTTTGGCCTGACAAGTGATTGATACAGTTACTTCATCTACAGATAATGTTTATCACCTATAAAATGGAGAAGTAGAAAGACATACTCCTAAAATACGTAACAGGGAAATACACTACATGAACAAAAGTATGTGGACAGTTGTCGAACATCTCATTCCAAAATCATGGGCATTAATATAGAGTTGGTCCCCCATTTGCTGCTATAACAGCCTTCACTCATATGGGAAGTATTTCCACTAGATGTTGGAACATTGCTGTGGGGACTTGCTTCCATTCAGCCAAAGGCTCATTAGTGAGGTTGGGCACTGATGTTGGGCTATTAGACCTGGCTCGCAGTTGGCGTTCCAATTCATCCCAAATGTGTTCCATGGGTTGAGGTCAGGGCTCTGTGTATGCCAGTCAAGTTCTTCCACAACGATCTCGACAAACCATTTCTGAATGGACCTCACTGTGTGCATGGGGGCATTGTCATGCTGAAACATGAAAGGGCCTTCCCCACACTGTTGCCACAAAGTTGGAAGCACAGAATCGTCTAGAATGTCATTGTATGCTGTAGTGTTAAGATTTTTCTTCATTGGAACTTAGGGGCCTAGCCTGAACAAATAAAAATAGCCCCAGACCATTGTTCCTCCTCCACCAAACTTTACTGTTGACACTATGCAATGGGGCAGTTAGCATTCTTCTGGCTACCGCCAAACCCAGATTTGTCCGTCGAACTGCCAGATGGTGAAGCGTGATTCATCCCTCCAGAGAATGCTTTCCACTGCTCCAGAGTCCTATGTTGGCGAGCTTTACACCACTCCAGCCAGCATGGTGATCTTAGACTTGTGTGCCATTGTTGCTCCTAGATGTTTCCAATTCACAATAAGAGCACTTACAGTTGACCGGGGTAGCTCTTGCTCTAGCAGGGCAGAAATGTAATGAACTGACTTGTTGGAAAGGTGGCATCCTATGACGGTGCCATGTTGAAAGTCACTGAGCTCTTTAGTAAGGCCATTCTACTGCCAGTGTTTGTGTATGGACATTGCATGACGGTGTCATTGATTTTATTCAGTTCTCAGCAACGGGCGTGGCTGAAATAGCCGAAACCACTCATTTGAAGGGGTGTCCACATACTTTTGTATATATAGTGTATATACATTCGGCAAGCCTATCACAGAGTCTGAAAACTGCCTATTAGCCTATGTGCCTGTGGAGAAGACAGTGACAGTTTCAGTAACCACCTCAATATGTAGTGTTCTATATAGTATCCCAATACTCCTTCACACTTATTGGCCTGTGTTTGTGACTGTGTCCCGGTGCTATTTTGGTCTTAAAGGTCCATGCGTGGCTGACTGCCTGTGTCACACTGTGTCCAGGCCTGTTCTTTGCATCATTATGGGTGGTGACCAGTCACCCTCCTCCACAGGTGCAGGTGTGCCCTTCCAGCTCTGCTGTAGCCCTGCAGCCACATGGGAAATGAGGGATCATCCAGCCAGCAGGGGACGGCAGGAGGGGACAGTCTGGGGACAGCAAGGGATGGGATAATAGGGGTCCACAAGGGCAATAATAAATGGACACACTCACATCCTATAACAAATGGACAAACTCAGACAGGGGCCTTCAGCCCTACAGTGCCGCTGTTACTGAGCCATGATCTACACCCATTGCAGTTATCTTGTTAAAAATAATATAGTATAAAGTAGTAATCTGAGTAGGCATGTGATTAGCTCTCAGCAGCATACCCCTCTACATCTAGTGGAACCAAACGCGACAACATCCTATCATGATCTTACTCATATATTCAACATTAAAGCTTAATTAACATTAAGGCCTTGGCGTCAGGACACACACACACATGCATGCACGCACGCACACACACACGCACACACACACACGCACACACACACACGCGCACGCACGCACGCTCACACACACATGCACCCACGCACGCACACACACGCACACACACACACACACACACACACACACACACACACACACACACACACACACACACACACACACACACACACACACACACACACACACACACACACACACACTGTCGTCTCAGGCCTACCAGTCCATCCGTGGGGGGTGATTTCCATTCCCCTCCACACAGTCTGCCAGTCCGCCCCGCATCCTCCAGTAAAACCACTCCAATAAACTTGTGATAGATACATAACAGAACACCGCTGGTGGGGTTTTCATTTGCATTGTGGGAACATAAGGAGTAAAGATGGTCCAGTAATTGGGAGAGAGGTTTGGGTACGGAGAGGCCTGACCCCTCCAGCTTAATTAAAACATAGTTTCACTGCAGAGTCTTGAATTAATTAAAAACACATTTGATCTCCTCGCCACAACACCCTCACCCTCGATCCCTTATCTGGCCCCATCCTTTCAAAAAACTATCACACACACGCACAGACCCACACACACACTCTCTGCAGTGTCCTTTGTTCTGTGGGAGTGAAAGCGTGGCAGATTTACGTAGCTAGAGTGCTTATGAGCTGTGTTCAGCGCCAACAATCTGTTGTCCAGCAGTGAAAGAAAGAGAGGCCGGCTCAAAGTGTTGGGGAACAGGAAGACAGTGCCCTGGCCTTCCCCTCTCTTAGGCTTTCAACATGATACAGATAGGGATAGAGAGGAACAGGAAGACAGTGCCCTGGCCTTCCCCTCTCTTAGGCTTTCAACATGATACAGATAGGGATAGAGAGGAACAGGAAGACAGTGCTCTGGCCTTCCCCTCTCTTAGGCTTTCAACATGATACAGATAGGGATAGAGAGGAACAGGAAGACAGTGCTCTGGCCTTCCCCTCTCTTAGGCTTTCAACATGATACAGATAGGGAATAGAGAGGAACAGGAAGACAGTGCCCTGGCCTTCCCCTCTCTTAGGCTTTCAACATGATACAGATAGGGATAGAGAGGAACAGGAAGACAGTGCCCTAGCCTTCCCCTCTCTTAGGCTTTCAACATGATACAGATAGGGAATAGAGAGGAACAGGAAGACAGTGCCCTGGCCTTCCCCTCTCTTAGGCTTTCAACATGATACAGATAGGAATAGAGAGGAACAGGAAGACAGTGCCCTGGCCTTCCCCTCTCTTAGGCTTTCAACATGATACAGATAGGGATAGAGAGGAACAGGAAGACAGTGCTCTGGCTGGATGTCCACAATCATATATTCAAATATGCTGTTTCTTCAGGAAGGACATGTCAGAGGGTTGTTATGAGTGTGTGTGTGCCTCCCTGCCTGTGTATATATGTGTGTGTCTGTATGGTTGCTTGCTTGTTTGAGAGTGTGTGTGCATACTTGTTCGAGACTGTGCATGCTTGGTCGAGAGTGTGTGCGTGCTTGTTTGAGAGTGTGTGTGTGTGTGCTTGTTCGAGAGTGTGTATGCGTGCAGAGGTTGGTGCAGTGGGAGTATGACAGACTCCTCCGGCAGCAGACCAAGGCCTCCAGGCAATTAAAGAGTGAGCTCCATAACAGCTGCCCTCCTGCCTGCTCGCCTGTGTTTTCCCAATATCAGGTCTGTGAGCTGCCACTTAATTCATTGTGTACGCCAGCCTAATCTCCCCTGAAAATGAACACCTTTTACATGTTGTCAAGTCATACACAGAATGCTCTCCAAATGACTATTTCATGCAATAGAAAACATGTGCGGGGCAACACGGGACCTTTACAGAGAGATCTGAAGGAGAGGAGAATGAGGGATTGCAGCTCTGGTTAATTGTGAGAGGACGTTTTTAACACGTAAAGCCACTTCATCTCTTTCTTTCTAATCTTTGTTCAAGTGCTGCAGAGACAACCAGTGGTTTCTGGCTCTGCGGTAAATGGAAAGATTTATTTTTAAAAAACACACTAAAGCCTTGCGTTCCTATTTTTATTTTGGAGTTCATGCTTCTGGCAGCAGGGGCACTTGATTCAGCAGCCCTAGCACCAGGAAGGCAAAGTGTTCCCATTTTTCATGTCTGAAGGTAGAACTCCGCCTACCCAGCATGCCCAGAGAGCAAATCAAGTGCACCAATAAGCCTACCACTGGCCAATCATATAGCATGGATCACTGTGTCGGCACAGTTTCCTCAAGCCATAGCCTGTAAAATTGCACAGCGAAGCTGATACTGGCATTTCAAAACATTTAAAATCCTGACTAGAGAGACACTCAAAGAATACAACAAAGAGCTGGGTTTTGTTATGAGTAAGTTTGTGTTTAAGTTGCTGTTCAGCACTGTCAGCAAAGTGTTCCCATAAGCTGGTGTGGTTATTATTAGCAGCTTGTGTCTTTTCATATCAAGGAATATTTATTTAACTTTCTCTGGACATAGGAGTAACAACATCAATTGGTGAATGACGCAGAAATAATGCAGTGCGACTTGAGTTTCGCCATCAGCTGGAAGACTGTGTCCCCTTTTCTCAGCAGAGAGAGGGAGAGCGGAGGGACGGTGAGTCAGGTGACAGG
This sequence comes from Oncorhynchus keta, assembly GCF_023373465.1. Taxonomy (NCBI): domain Eukaryota; kingdom Metazoa; phylum Chordata; class Actinopteri; order Salmoniformes; family Salmonidae; genus Oncorhynchus; species Oncorhynchus keta. The sequence continues at coordinate 17,549,981 of NC_068455.1, read as the reverse complement.
CAGCCTCACTTCTGCTCCCTCCCTCCCCTCAGACTGACCATCAGCTGGAAGACTGTGTCCCCTTTTCTCAGCAGAGAGAGGGAGAACGGAGGGACGGTGAGTCAGGTGACAGGCAGCCTCACTGCTGCTCCCTCCCCTCAGACTGACCATCAGCTGGAAGACTGTGTCCCCTTTTCTCAGCAGAGAGAGGGAGAACGGAGGGACGGTGAGTCAGGTGACAGGCAGCCTCACTGCTTGCTCCCTCCCTCCCCTCAGACTGACCATCAGCTGGAAGACTGTGTCCCCTTTTCTCAGCAGAGAGAGGGAGAGTGGAGGGACGGTGAGTCAGGTGACAGGCAGCCTCACTGCTGCTCCCTCCCTCCCCTCAGACTGACCATCAGCTGGAAGACTGTGTCCCCTTTTCTCAGCAGAGAGAGGGAGAGCGGAGGGACGGTGAGTCAGGTGACAGGCAGCCTCACTGCTGCTCCCTCCCTCCCCTCAGACTGACCATCAGCTGGAAGACTGTGTCCCCTTTTCTCAGCAGAGAGAGGGAGAGCGGAGGGACGATGAGTAAGGTGACAGGCAGCCTCACTGCTGCTCCCTCCCCTCAGACTGACCATCAGATGCAGGCCATCAGTCCAGTAAAAAAAATTGTAAATTATTCTGTTCACTCAGTTGTGCCTTACAAGTAATACAATAAATGATATATTACCAGTGTGATTATATACCACACTTTAAAATGGTTTAAACGGTCTGAGAAGAACCACATTTGCAGGGCAATTCAAGCAGAGCCAATATGCAGTGATAGTGCATTGAGCCTATAGGTTTTACGTCAATCTGAGCGGTAGAACTCGGCTTGCTTTTTGACTCATGAAGTGATCGTGACTCAGAAAAGGTTGATGACCCCTGTTGTAAATATGTAATGCTCTATTGTGAGATTAGTACAATTTCAGTCGAAGATGTGAAAGTGCCAAGCAGACAAACATACTGCATAAACTTTGGCAGGTAGAAAAAAAAGCCAGACCCTGTTCTGGGTTAGAGTTGTTCTTGGTTACAACTGAGTCGAGACTGGCAATGCTGACAATGACTATTTCCACTATTCTCCCGAAGTGTGAACTTGCAGGCATTGGCTTGAGAGGGAGTTTTCACCATTGTTAAGTTAATGCAAGTAAGTGTACAACTGTACACTTTAGGAGAAAGCTGGAGAATCAGCATGCAGGAAACAACTGTAGATGATTTTTGTGTCAGACAGGGCCACAGAGAGAGGTGCAGGCCAGAGGGAGGGAGGGGCCAGGCCAGAGGGAGGGAGGGGCCACAGAGAGAGGTGCAGGCCAGAGGGAGGGAGGGGCCACAGAGAGAGGTGCAGGCCAGAGGGAGGGAGGGGCCAGGCCAGAGGGAGTGAGGGGCCGAAGGGAAGGGAGGGTGATGACATTTAGTAATCTGCTGATCACTGAGGTCCCTTTAGGGGGCTAATGAGGATAAGCATTTTTAGTGATCAATAAATCATGTGTTATTGATTCTTCCCTCTAAGCCCTCTTCTGTTCTCTGAAAGTCAGCCACTCCCCTGGTAGGAAGGGGAGAGTGGAGAGGAGGATGGGATGAGGAGAGGGGAAGGGAAGGGGATGAGAAGAGAGGATGCTAACGCTGCTAAGGGAATAAACAGCATCTGGTGATCAGAGAGATAGTGACCTTTGACTCTCCTAACCTGTGACACAATGCTGAATGCTCCTATAGTATAGCATGTATTGAGGGTGGGAGGATGTCACCATAGACATTCAGCAGTAGTCTGACTGTAGTGTGTGAGTGAGTTAAGTTAGAGAGTGAGTGAGTTTAGAGAGTGAATGAGTTAGAGAGTGAGTTTAGATAGTGAGATAGAGAGTGAGGGAGTGAGTGAGTTTAGATAGTGAGATAGAGAGTGAGGGAGTGAGTGAGTTTAGAGCCTGATATCTGATGGCCTTTTCTATCACTGATTCTACCTTTATCTCTTCATCCTTCTCTCTCTTCATCTATCCCTCTTCTGTTCTGCCTGAGAGTGCCTCTGCCAGCCAGGCTGAAGCTGGAGGGAGCTGGGGGTGGGGGTGGGGGTGGGAGGGTGGGGTGGAGAGGAAAAGAGGAGAGGAAGACAACTAATAGAAATATAGAGTGATGTGTAGACGAAAAGAGGAGAAGAGAGAAAGTGGTGGTGCTTGCTGTTGCTTATCAAGATATCTCAACGTCTTACCTAACCTCTAACCCATATGAGTGGTGGAGGTTAGGGAGGCACACACACAGCACATAGCAGAGACGCTCGCTAGTCCACATGGTGGAAGGTTATGCAACAGTGGTGGTGAGACGAGTATGATAAGGATAACGTTTGGTTAGCTTTATAGGAAAGAAGTTGCAGCTGAAGTAACAGTGTTTGTTGAGGTCACATCACAACCTCCATGATGTTAAAGAGATTCAAATGGCACCCTATTACCTATGTAGTGCACTACTTTTAACCAGGGTCCATGGGGCTTTATTAAGGGAATAGGGTACCTTGTGGGATGCATATGGTGTGGCCCATGAGATTGATAGAGTTAGAACAGATGATTTTGATTTGTCTGACTTAGCAGATACTGTTTTTTTAATATTATCTGTTTTGAATTCATTGCTAAAGGGGTGACATTGTTTTAATCAAATCTCTATGTATTGTGAAAGACTTTAGCCTGTCAACAACACTGAAAAGAAACAACAACGTTACTAGATTAAAATACAGTTGTTTTTTTATTAAAATAGTGTTGTTTTTCAGTAAAACACTGTTGCTTCATACACACACACTAATTAAAAACTCAACTGAACATTAAACCTGATAAAGCCCCAGGAAATTAGAGGAAATCAGAAATATTTTTGTGTAATTAACTGAATGCAAGAAAAACACAAATAAAACTAAAACTGTTTTAACAAAAAATTTGTCACCAAAAAAAGCGTCATCAAATGAAGATCCTACATATGATGGTAGAAGTCCATAGAACCTTCTGATTAGATTCTGATTAGAGGTGAGTTTATATGAGGACTGAGGAGATACTCCCCCGGCCCCCTCAACTCCCCTCCTCTTTTACATTAGCAGTAATGGGCCCTGGCCTGGAGTGGATGGAAAGAGCCAGGTACTATCTAAGGAAATATGGCTTGCATGTAGAGGGAGCACAGTGACCCAGAGCACATTGCTGGCCCTGAATCAACCACAAATTGCCTATTTGTTATAGCAGGAAAGGAAAATGAATTCATTACATCTGCTACAAGTAGTCCACGTTGATTCACCATGTCATCTCACAAAATGAGGTTAAGAAGTACATTTAAGTTTCCTCGAAATGATAGGTTAGTTACTAGTGTACTGTTGATTGACCACAGCCTACAGTATTGTCTCTAATAATATGACATCTGCTACATGATTTCTGTTACATAAGGGGTAAACACATATATCACAAAAGCAGCTGCAATTGATCATTGATCATTTTTCTACATTTGACCTTTTAGTCATTTAGCAGATTCTCTTATCCAGAGTGACTTACAGTGAGTGCATACATTTTCATTAGATAGGAAGTACATTTCTAGGAACTAAATCAACTTATTTGGTAAAAAAACAAACATTTCCTCAATACTATTTGACATAATTCTGGTTTATGTCTGACACTATTTGAAAGATAATGAGTGTTTGAAGAGCTACAGTATGACTGTGAATAGATATGTGGATCTGGACGGGTTGGCCTTTCTGTCTTAGAACAAAGAGAGGGCCTGCATTCCAAATGGCAACCTTTCCCCTATACACTGTAGGCCCTGACCAAAAAGAGTGCACTATGTAGGGAATAGGCTGTCATTCAGGTCACATCCAGGGACTTGTTGAGTCTAACAGCATGCTCTAATCTTTCTAATCATCAAGTCAATTAACAGAGTGCAGAAAAACCATAAGATGGCCTTTTCCTTTATAAAACCCAGACCTTAAACATTTATGACGAGATATAATCCCCCTCACACCTGAGGGTCTCTGGAGGGTGGGCCCAGTGGTGAGGACCAGTAGGCAGTGATGGAGACAGAGAGAGAGAGAGAGAGAGAGAGAGAGAGGAGAAGGACAGAGAGACAGAGAGAGTAAATACAACCTATATATTTATGTTTATTTATTTTCCCTTTTGTACTTTGATTAACTATTTGCACATCCTTACAACACTGTATATAGACATAATGTGACATCTGAAATGTCTGTATTCTTTTGGAACTTTTGTGAGTGTAATGTTTACTGTTCATTTTAATCTCACTTTTGTTTATCATCTATTTATCTAAAGAGAGAGAGACACCAGCCTAGAGCTCCGGCCCCTTCCCTGGTGTGGCTCTAATTGCCCTGTTAAAGTAGGCTCTGCAGCCATTGGTGGCCCCCAGGACCTCACTGGGGAGGGGGACAAATGGAGAGGATTGGACTACTTTTGACAGGAGCCCTAGTGCACCTATGTGGGTGCCATTTGATAAACAGAGAGATTGCTGCTGGGAGGACACTATTTTCTTTAGCATGATACCTGTACTGAGACACTGCCACACCACAGACATAGAATCAATAGAATTGGCATTCCCATTAGCCAGGAGTTTACTAGTCAAATTTCCATGGTAAGAAGTTCTATGTCCGTTCATGGGTTTCTATTTCCATGCTCACCTTATACACACGCTTTTACAACGTACAATGTATAGGCACCCAGGCATGCACACACACATGGACACATATACTTTATTGTGATCTCTTCTGGGCCAAGTTGCCTGCAGTAGATTTCTGATAGAAAACAAGCAACACAAATGACCTGTCATTCTCTAGGCACACTTTTAGTTGAACAGAGTCTGGGATCACCTAAACAACTCTTAGAACAAAAGTCAACCTGCAGATGAAATTCAAACTGCACCAGAATACATTGTCATTTAAAACATATTGTTTTTGCCTTCTCAGTAAATGATCGCAATGCTCAATGGATATCAGTTAATAACTCATTTTACCATCTTGGTTGGATACAGACAGTAGACATTTCATAATAGAGTTCTTTAACTTTAATTGGATGTAAAAATGAGATATTATTTTCTTCTACCGACTCAAGTTGACGGTAGAACAACAATGTTGTAAATGTATGATATGCCAATTCAAAACATTGTTTGCGTTGAAGAATTAAGAAGAAGGGGGATATTTTGTTGTACTCTGAAATAATTAACGTTTGGAATATCTCATTTAAATACAGGCACAACTTCTTCAAGGGATGGTCACATTTCAAGACTGGTTTCAAAAACATGCAATATAAACATACACGATTAGCATTACAAAACACTTAGTTTTATCTAATCACATTGGGTAGCAATTACACTTTTTAAATGTTTATTTCACCTTTATTTATTTTCATTTTAGTTCACCTTTATTTAACCAGGTAGGCCAGTTGAGAACAAGTTCTCATTTACAACGGCGACCTGGCCAAGATAAAGCAAAGCAGTTCGACAAAAACAACAACACAGAGTCACACATGGAATAAACAAACATACAGTCATTATCACAATAGAAAAATCTATGTACAGTGTGTGCAAATGAGTAAGATTAGGGAGGTAAGGCAATAAATAGGCCATAGTGGTGAAATAATTACAATTCAGCATTAACACTGGAGTGATAGATGTGCAGATGATGATGTGCAAGTAGAGATACTGGGGTGCAAAATAGCAAAAATAAATAACCATATGGGGATGAGGTTGTTGGGTGGGCTATTTACAGATGAGCTGTGTTCAGGGGCAGTAAATGGTAAGCTGCTCTGACAGCTGATACTTAAAGTTAGTGAGAGAGGTATAAGTAAGTGATTTTTGCAATTTGTTCCAGTCATTGGCATTAGGGAACTGGAAGGAAAGGCGGCCAAACGAGGTGTTGGCTTTGGGAGTGACCAGTGAAATATACCTGCTGGAGAATGTGCTATGAGTGGGTGTTGCTATGGTGACTGGTGAGCTGAGATAAGGCGGGTCTTTACCTAGCAAAGACAGCACCAGAATACATGACCTGGAGCCAGTGGGTCTGGCGACGAATATGAAGCGAGGACCAGCCAACGAGAGCGTAAAGTTCGCAGTGGTGGGTAGTATATGGGGCTTTGGTGACAAAACAGATGGCACTGTGATAGACTACGTCTAATTTACAGAGTAGAGTGTTGGAGGCTATTTTGAAAATGACAACGCTGAAATCAAGGATCGGAAGGATAGTCAGTTTTACGAGGGTATGTTTAGCAGCATGAGTGAAAGAGGATTTGTTGCGAAATAGGAAGCCGATTCTAGATTTAATTTTGCATTGGAGATGCTAAATGTGAGTCTGGAAGGAGAGTTTACAGTCTAGCCAGACACCTAGGTATTTGTAGTTGTCCACGAGTTGTGATGCTTGTCGGGTGGGCGGGTGTGGGCAGCGATTGGCTGAAGAGCATGCATTTAGTTTTACTAGAATGTCAGAGCAGTTGGAGACCACAGAAGGAGTTACCATGACATATTGAACAACCACCCCATTGCCCATGCCTACCTCCCCTTACACCATGTTAACCATCACAGCACCTTCTGTTGACGGGTTGTATCAACATGACCCTCTTTTAATTATGTTAAAGAATTTAAAAAAAGAATAATCCACATTAGCCTGATAGCACTCAGCTAACTAATACCCCAACTAACTAATACCCCAGCTAACTAATACCCCAGCAAACTAATACCCCAACTAAATAATACCCCAACTAACTAATACCCCAACTAACTAATACCTCAACTAACTAATACCCCAACTAACTAATACCCCAACTAACTAATACCTCAACTAACTACTACCCCGACTAACTAATACCCCGACTAACTAATACCTCAACTAACTAATACCCCAACTAACTAATATCCCAACTAACTAATACCTCAACTAACTAATACCCCAACTAACTAATACCCCAAATAACTTATATCCTAACTAACTAATTGGGATGGAGAGATGGATGGAGGGTGGGATGGAGAGATGGATGGAGGGTGGGATGGAGAGATGGATGGAGGAATGGATGGAGAGATGGATGGAGGGATAGGGGGATGGATGGAGAGATGGATGGAGATATATTATTATTATTATTATTATTATTATTATTATTATATTATATTATTATTATAGATATGGATGGAGAGATGGATAGAGGGCTGGATGGAGGGATGGATGGAGGAATGGATGGAGAGATGGAGGGAAGAAGGGATGGATGGAGGGATGGATGTAAGAATGGATGTAGGGATGGAGAGATGGAGGGAAGAAGGGATGGATGGAGGGATGGATGTAAGAATGGATGTAGGGATGGAGAGATGGAGGGAAGAAGGGATGGATGGAGGGATGGATGTCAAATCAAATCAAAATCAAATCACATTTTATTTGTCACATACACATGGTTAGCAGATGTTAATGCGAGTGTAGCGAAATGCTTGTGCTTCTAGTTCCGACAATGCAGTAATAACCAACAAGTAATCTAACTAACAATTCCAAAACTACTGTCTTATACACACAAGTGTAAGGGGATAAAGAACATGTACATAAAGATATATGAATGAGTGATGGTACAGAGCGGCATAGGCAAGATGCAGTAGATGGTATCGAGTACAGTATATACATATGAGATGAGTATGTAAACAAAGTGGCATAGTTAAAGTGGCTAGTGATACATGTATTACATAAAGATGCAGTAGATGATATAGAGTACAGTATATACGTATACATATGAGATGAATAATGTAGGGTATGTAAACATTATATTAGGTAGCATTGTTTAAAGTGGCTAGTGATATATTTTACATCATTTCCCATCAATTCCCATTATTAAAGTGGCTGGAGTTGAGTCAGTGTGTTGGCAGCAGCCACTCAATGTTAGTGGTGGCTGTTTAACAGTCTGATGGCCTTGAGACAGAAGCTGTTTTTCAGTCTCTCGGTCCCAGCTTTGATGCACCTGTACTGACCTCGCCTTCTGGATGATAGCGGGGTGAACAGGCAGTGGCTCAGGTGGTTGTTGTCCTTAATGATCTTTATGGCCTTCCTGTAACATCGGGTGGTGTAGGTGTCCTGGAGGGCAGGTAGTTTGCCCCCGGTGATGCATTGTGCAGACCTCACTACCCTCTGGAGAGCCTTACGGTTGTGGGCGGAGCAGTTGCCGTACCAGGTGGTGATACAGCCCGCCAGGATGCTCTCGATTGTGCATCTGTAGAAGTTTGTGAGTGCTTTTGGTGACAAGCCGAATTTCTTGAGCCTCCTGAGGTTGAAGAATCGCTGCTGCGCCTTCTTCACGATGCTGTCTGTGTGGGTGGACCAATTCAGTTTGTCTGTGATGTGTATGCCAAGGAACTTAAAACTTGCTACCCTCTCCACTACTGTTCCATCGATGTGGATAGGGGGGTGTTCCCTCTGCTGTTTCCTGAAGTCCACAATCATCTCCTTAGTTTTGTTGACGTTGAGTGTGAGGTTATTTTCATGACACCACAATCCGAGGGCCCTCACCTCCTCCCTGTAGGCCGTCTCGTCGTTGTTGGTAATCAAGCCTACCACTGTTGTGTCGTCCGCAAACTTGATGATTGAGTTGGAGGCGTGCGTGGCCACGCAGTCGTGGGTGAACAGGGAGTACAGGAGAGGGCTCAGAACGCACCCTTGTGGGGCCCCAGTGTTGAGGATCAGCGGAGTGGAGATGTTGTTGCCTACCCTCACCGCCTGGGGGCGGCCCGTCAGGAAGTCCAGTACCCAGTTGCACAGGGCGGGGTCGAGACCCAGGGTCTCGAGCTTGATGACGAGCTTGGAGAGTACTATGGTGTTAAATGCAGAGCTGTAGTCGATGAACAGCATTCTCACATAGGTATTCCTCTTGTCCAGATGGGTTAGGGCAGTGTGCAGTGTGGTTGAGATTGCATCGTCTGTGGACCTATTTGGGCGGTAAGCAAATTGGAGTGGGTCTAGGGTGTCAGGTAGGGTGGAGGTGATATGGTCCTTGACTAGTCTCTCAAAGCACTTCATGATGACGGAAGTGAGTGCTACGGGGCGGTAGTCGTTTAGCTCAGTTACCTTAGCTTTCTTGGGAACAGGAACAATGGTGGCCCTCTTGAAGCATGTGGGAACAGCAGACTGGGATAGAGATTGATTGAATATGTCCGTAAACACACCAGCCAGCTGGTTTGCGCATGCTCTGAGCTCTGCGAGGGTTAACACGTTTAAATGTTTTACTCACCTCGGCTGCAGTGAAGGAGAGGCCGCATGTTTTGGTTGCAGGCCGTGTCAGTGGCACTCTATTGCGGGCATGGATGTAGGGATGGAGAGATGGAGGGAAGAAGGGATGGATGGAGGGATGGATGTAAGAATTGATGTAGGGATGGAGAGATGGAGAGAGGGATAGAGGGATGAGTAAATAGGTACATATTGTGTGGCGTATTCTGCTCTAACAGGCTCCCGGTCCCTTTGTGATGATTAGACAGCTCCCGAAGGGCAGAAGCAAAAGCTCTCTTATGAGCTAGGCTCTCGCACCCCCTCCTTCACACCCTCACACCCCTTCCCCCTCGGTCCCTCCTGTGTCCCCCGGACCCACCCAGCTCCCCTGGACCCCCTCCCTGTCCCAGCGCGGACTCAGTGGCTGTGTGGGGGTCCCAGGAGGGGGGCTGCAGAGCACCTGTTCTCCTCTCCCTGTAATCAGTGAATTTCTGCACTCCATTCCTCTCTCCCTGCCCCCCCCTCTCTTATTCTCTCGATCTTTCTTTGTTTCTCCCTTCTTTTTTAATCATAATTTCCCTCTGGTTGCTGCTCTGTCACTGACTGCACTAGCATATGCAGATTGGACAATTGTTTATTTGAGGTTTTGCATGAGACCTCCTTTCACAGCCAACATTTTAATTGATTAATGTATATACTAAGGTATTATTGTCTAGCTTTATTTGGCTCTGGCAATGAATACTGCACTAAGATAGAATACTGCACTAAGATAGAATACTGCACTAAGACAGAATAATACACTAAGATATAATACTGCACTAAGACAGAATAATACTGCACTAACACAGAATAATACACTAAGATATAATACTGCACTAAGATAGAATAATACACTAAGATATAATACTGCACTAAGACAGAATAATACACTAAGATATAATACTGCACTAAGACAGAATAATACACTAAGATATAATACTGCACTAAGACAGAATAATACACTAAGATATAATACTGCACTAAGACAGAATAATACACTAGTAATTGCTGTAATTAATGGAATGGTATCCAACATATCAAACAGACATTGTTATGAGCCATCATCCCCTCACTTTCCTCTTGTGGAAAGTACGTCAAAATATTAATAATATATTTTCAAATAACTGCAGTTTTTCTGGACCGCATGTTGATACTGACAAACAAAACACTCCCCTAAAAATGTGTGTGGCCCTCCATAGAAAAAAAGGTTTGCCCACCCCTGCTGTAGCTAGTTAAGTGCATATGAAATAATGATGCCATGCAGGCTGCATTTAGTCTGTTCAGGTCCTAACAAAGGTACATGCCAACCGACCAACCAACCCCCTCGCTCTTTCCTTGTAAAATATATCATTCCCAGGACGGCACTTTCCATCTCCTGTTAATTAGGCCAAAGGTATGTTTACATAACGAACTTCGGGGTCGCTGATGACAAATAGCATCTTGGGACCAGGGAGGACAAAGACGTGCTAGGCATGGTGGTGGGAAGGAGGTGGGGAGGTCTGGGGGGTGTAGAGCGGTAGGGAGGTCTGGGGAAGGTAGGAGGGTAGGGAGGTTGGGAGGTCTGGGGGAGGTGGGGAGGTCTGGAGGAGGTATGAAGGTAGGGATGTGGGGAGGTCTGGAGGAGGTAGGAAGGTAGGAAGGTGGGAAGGTCTGGGGGATGTAGGGAGGTAGGGATGGGGAGGTAGAGAGGTGGGGAGGTAGGGAGGTGGGGAGGTCTAAGGGAGGTAGGGAGATGGGAGATGGGAGGGAGGTGGTGAGGTCTGAGGGAGGTAGGGAGGTCTGGGGGAGGTAGGAAGGTAGGGATGGGGAGGTATGGAGGTGGGGAGGTCTGAAGAAGGTAGGAAGGTAGGGAGGTGGGAAGGTCTGGGGGAGGTAGGAAGGTAGGGAGATGGGAAGGTCTGGGGGAGGTAGGAAGGTAGGGAGGTGGGGAGGTCTGGGGGAGGTAGGGAGGTCTGGGGGAGGTAGGAAGGTAGGGAGGTGGTGAGGGATGGAGGAGTTTGCAAGGTAGGGAGGTGGGGAGGTCTGGGGGAGGTGGCGAGGTCTGGGGGAGGTAGGGAGGTAGGGATGGGGAGGTATGGAGATGGGGAGGTCTGAAGAAGGTAGGAAGGTAGGGAGGTGGGAAGGTCTGGGGGAGGTAGGAAGGTAGGGAGATGGGAAGGTCTGGGGGAGGTAGGAAGGTAGGGAGGTGGGGAGGTCTGGGGGAGGTAGGGAGGTAGGGATGTCTGGGGGAGGTAGGGAGGTAGGGAGGTGGGAAGGTCTGGGGAGGTAGGAAGGTAGGGAGGTGGGAAGGTCTGGGGGAGGTAGGAAGGTAGGGAGGTGGGGAGGTCTGGGGGAGGTAGGGAGGTAGGGATGTCTGGGGGAGGTAGGGAGGTAGGGGGTGGGAAGATCTGGGGGAGGTAGGAAGTTGGGGGGGTGTGGAGGTAGGGAGGTAAGGAGGTCTGGGGGAGGTAGGGAGGTAGGGATGTCTGGGGGAGGTAGGGAGGTAGGGAGGTGGTGGGGTCTGAGGGAGGTAGGGAGGTGGTGGGGTCTGGGATAGGGAGATGGGGAGGGAGGGAGGTAGAGGAGCAGGTACGGGTGGGGAGGGAGGGAGGTAGAGGAGCAGGTACAGGTGGGGAGGGAGGGAGGGAGGTAGAGGAGCAGGCACAGGTGGGGAGGGAGGGAGGGAGAGAGGTAGAGGAGCAGGTACAGGTGGGGAGGGAGGGAGGTAGAGGAGCATGTATGGGTGGGGAGGGAGAGAGGTGGAGGAGCAGGTACAGGTGGGGAGGGAGGGAGGTAGAGGAGCAGGTACAGGTGGGGAGAGAGGGAGGGAGGTAGAGGAGCAGGCACAGGTGGGGAGGGAGGGAGGGAGAGAGGTAGAGGAGCAGGTACAGGTGGGGAGGGAGGGAGGTAGAGGAGCAGGTATGGGTGGGGAGGGAGGGAGAGAGAGGTGGAGGAGCAGGTACAGGTGGGGAGGGAGGGAGGTGGTGGGGTCTGAGGGAGGTAGGGAGGTGGTGGGGTCTGGGAGAGGGAGATGGGGAGGGAGAGATGGAGAGAGGTAGAGGAGCAGGTACACGTGGGGAGGAGGAGGACTCTGGGTGTAGGTACAGGTGAGGAGGTCTCTGTCCCAAATGAAACCCTGTTCCTTATATAGTGCACTACTTTGATCAAAGCCCTTTGGGCCCAGGTCAGAACACGACCGAGGTCATGGGGAGGGGGAAGGTAGAGTTAGAGAGAGGAGGTCTCTAAGATGTCGGATAGTGCTCCTCTATTACTCCAGCCCAGAGGCTGATAACAAATAGATCAGGAAAGGGCCAGGTGGTGCAGGTTACAGCAGGTCTCCAGAGTTCTGGGTAGGTCTGATCTCCTAATGGCCTTCTACAGTGTATAATCCCCACAGGTCCTATAATACTACCCAAACATCACTAGCTCGAACCACAGCAACCAATGACTCCACCTGGGTGCAACAAACCACTCCTATGGCAGCATGCGTGCACAAACATAAAAACACACACCCATGCATACACACACAGACGCACGTCACACATTCACATTCACACACACACAAAATCAAATTAAATGCTATCTGTCACATGCACCGAATACAACAAGTGTAGACCATAGTGTGAAATGCTTGCTGGAGCCCATCCCAGTGATGCAAAGTTCCAAAGAATAACACAGATATAAATAAAATAGCAACACAAGAGGAATAAAATAAAATACACAAGAATGGAGCTGTATACAGAGAGTACCAGTACCAGATCAATGTGGAGCTATTCACAGGGAGTACCAGTACCAGATCAATGTGGAGCTATATATACAGAGAGTACCAGTACCAGATCAATGTGGAGCTATTCACAGGGAGTACCAGGACCAGATCAATGTGGAGCTATATATACAGAGAGTACCAGTACCAGATCAATGTGGAGCTATTCACAGGGAGTACCAGGACCAGATCAATGTGGAGCTATATATACAGAGAGTACCAGTACCAGATCAATGTGGAGCTATTTACAGGGAGTACCAGGACCAGATCAATGTGGAGCTATATATACAGGGAGTACCAGTACCAGATCAATGTGGAGCTATTTACAGGGAGTACCAGGACCAGATCAATGTGGAACTATTTACAGGGAGTACCAGGACCAGATCAATGTGGAACTATATATACAGAGAGTACCAGGACCAGGTCAATGTGGAGCTATATACAGGGAGTACCAGGACCAGGTCAATGTAGAGCTATTTACAGGGAGTACCAGTACCAGATCAATGTGGAACTATATACAGAGAGTACCAGGACCAGGTCAATGTAGAGCTATTTACAGGGAGTACCAGTACCAGATCAATGTGGAACTATATACAGAGAGTACCAGGACCAGGTCAATGTAGAGCTATTTACAGGGAGTACCAGGACCAGATCAATGTGGAGCTATATATACAGGGAGTACCAGTACCAGATCAATGTGGAGCAATATACAGGGAGTACCAGGACCAGATCAATGTGGATTTATATATACAGGGAGAACCAGTACCAGATCAATGTGGAGCAATATACAGGGAGTACCAGTACCAGATCAATGTGGAGCTGTTTACAGGGAGTACCAGGACCATATCAATGTGGAGCAATATACAGGGAGTACTAGTACCAGATCAATGTGGAGCTGTTTACAGGGAGTACCAGGACCAGATAATTGTGGAGCTATGTACATTGAGTAGCAGTACCATATCAATATGGATAGATCAATATGGATATATTAATATGGATATATCCAGGGAGTACCAGTACCAGATCAATGTGGAGCTATTAACAGGGAGCACCAGTACCAGATCTGAGTTGAACTATTCGGAGAGTAACAGTACCAGATCATTGTGGAGCTGTGTACAGTGAGTACCTGTACTAGATAATTGTGTAGCTATAAACAGGTGGTACCAGAACCAGATCAATGTGGAGGGACAACCAGATCAATGTGGAGCTATATACAGGGACAACCAGGTCATTTTGGAGCTATATACAGGGAGTACCCGTATCAGATCAATGTGGAGATTTGTACAGGGTGTACTAGTACCAGATCAAAGTGGAGCTATATACAGGGAGAACCAGCACCAAATCAATGTGGAACTATAGTATATATAGGGTGTACAGGCACTAGATCAATGTGGAGCTATATAAAGGGAGTACCAGTACCAGGTCATTTTGGAGCTATATACATTAAGTAACAGTACCAGATCATTGTGTCGTTAAATACACATAGTTGAATTACCATATCAATGTACAGGGAGTACAATATACAGGGAGTACCAGAACCTGATCAATGTGGAGCTATATACAAGGAGTACCAATACCAGATCAATCTGGACCTATATACAGCTAGTACCAGTACCAGATCAATGTGGATCGAAAATACAGATAGTACCAGTACCAGATCAATGAGGAGATATAAACATTAAGAACCAGATCCAGAACAATGTGGAGTTAAATTCAGGGAGTAGAAGTACCAGATCAATGTGAAGCTATATACAGGGAGTACCAGTCCCAGATCAATGTGGAACTAACAGGGATTGCCAGTACCATATCAAATATGGATCTATATACAGGGAGTACCTGTACCAGATCAAAGTAAAGCAATATACAGGGAGAACCAGTACCAGATCAATGTGGAACTATACAGGGAGAACCAGTATCAGATCAATGTGGAACTATACAGGGAGAACCAGTATCAGATCAATGTGGAGATCTGTACAGGTACTACCAGTTCAAGGTCAATGTGGAGCTATATAAAGGTAGTACCAGTAATAGGTCAATGTGGAGCATACCAGTTTTTAAATTGTTTTTATTTATTTCACCTTTAATTTAACCTTGTAGGCTAGTTGAGAACAAGTTCTCATTTACAACTGCGATCTGGCCAAAAAATAAAGCAAAGCAGTGTGACACAGACAACAACACAGAGTTACACATGGAGTAAACAATAAACAATCCAATAACACAATAAACAAGTCAATGACACAGTAGAAAAAAATTAAGTCTTTATACAGTGTGTGCAAAAGGCATGAGGAGGTAAGGCAATAGATAGGCCATTGGAGTGAATGATTACAATATAGCAGATTAACACTGGAGTGATAAATGAGTAGATGATGATGTGCAAGTAGAGATACTGGTGTGCAAAAGAGCAGAAAAGTAAATACAATAAAAACAGTATGGGGATGAGGTAGGTAGATTGGATGGGCTATTTACAGATGGACTATGTACAGCTGCAGCGATCGGTTAGCTGCTCAGATAGTTGATGTTTAAAGTTGGTGAGGGAAATAAAAGTCTCCAACTTCAGCGATTTTTGCAATTTGTTCCAGTCACTGGCAGCAGAGAACTGGAAGGAAAGCCGGCCAAATGAGGTGTTGGCTTTGGGGATGAACAGTTAGATATACCTGCTGGAACGTGTGCTACAGGTGGGTGTTGTTATTGTGACCAGTGAACTGAGATAAGGCAGAACCTAACCGAGCATAGACTTATAGATGAGTATGTAGCGAGGGCCAGATGACTGGAGAATAGAGGTTGCAGTGGTGGGTGGTATAAGGTGATTTGGTAACAAAACGGATGGTACTGTGATAGACTGCATCCAGTTTGCTGAGTAGAGTATTGGAAGCTATTTTGTGATGACATCGCCGAAGTCGAAGATCGGTAGGATAGTCAGTTTTACTAGGGTAAGTTTGGCGGCATGAGTGAAGGAGGCTTTGTTGCGAAATAGAAAGCTGATTCTAGATTTGATTTTGGATTGGAGATGTTTAATAATGAGTCTGGAGGGAGAGTTTACAGTCTAACCAAACACCTAGGTATTTATAGTTGTCCACATATTCTAGGTCAGAACCGTCCAGGGTGGTGATGCTAGTCAGGCGGGCAGGTGCGAGAAGCGAACGGTTGAAAAGCATGCATTTGGTTTTACTAGCGTTTAAGAGCAGTTGGAGGCCACGGAAGGAGTGTTGTACTTGTAGAGTGAGGCATCATGACTTCCGCTACCGGAAGTTAGTTAGCACAGTGTCCATGGAAGGGCCAGAAGTATACAGAATGGTGTCGTCTGCATAGAGGGGGATCAGGGAATCGCCCGCAGCAAGAGCGACATCATTGATATATACAGAGAAAAGAGTCGGCCCGAGAATTGATCCCTGCGGTATCGCCATAGAGACTGACAGAGGTCCGGACAACATTCCCTCAGATTTGACACACTGAACTCTGTCTGCAAAGTAGTTGGTGAACCAGGCGAGAAAGTCATTAGAAAATCCAAGGCTATTGAGTCTGCCGATAAGAATGCGGTGATTGACAGAGTCGAAAGCCTTGACCAGGTCAATGAAGACGGCTGCACGGTACTGTCTTTCATCGATGGCGGTTATGATATCATTCAGTACCTTGACCGGCTCGGAAACTGGATTGCACAGCGGAGAAGGTACGGTGTGATTCGAAATGGTCAGTGATCTGTTTATTAACTTGGCTTTCGACAACTTTAGATAGGCAGGGCAGGATGGATATAGGTGTGTAACAGTTTGGTTCTAGGTTGTCACCCCCTTTGAAGAGGGGGATGACCGCGGCAGCTTTCCAATCTTTGGGGATCACATCTCGGACGATACTAAACAGAGGTTGAACAGGCTGGTAATAGTGGTTGCAACAATGGCGGCGGATAGTTTTAGAAAGAGAGGGTCCAGATTGTCTAGCCCAGCTGATTTGTACGGGTCCAGGTTTTGCAGCTCTTTCAGAACATCTGCTGTCTGGATTCGGGTGAAGGAGAAGCTGGGGAGGCTTGGGCAAGTAGCTGTGTGGGGGGTTGGTGTAGCCAGGAGGAAGGCATGGCCAGCCGTTGAGAAATGCTTATTGAAATGTTCGATTCCCATGGATTTATCAGTGGTGACCGTGTTACCTAGCCTCAGTGCAGTGGGCAGCTGGGAGGAGGTGCTCTTGTTCTCCATGGACTTTACAGTGTCCCAAAACTTTTTGGAGTTAGAGCTACAGGATGCAAATTTCTGCTTGAAAAAGATAGCCTTTGCTTTCCTGACTGACTGCGTGTATTGGTTCCTGACTTCCCAGTTCACAGTTGCATATCACGGGGACTATTCGATGCTATTGCAGTCCGCCACAGGCTGTTTTTGTGCTGGTCGAGGGCAGTCAGGTCTTGAGTGAACCAAGGGCTATATCTGTTCTTAGTTCTGCATTTTTTGAATGGAGCATGCTTATCTAAAATGGTGAGGAAGTTACTTTTAAAGAATGACCAGGCATCCTCAACTGACGGGATGAGGTCAATGTCCTTCCAGGATACCCGGGCCAGGTCGATGAGAGAGGCCTGCTCGCAGAAGTGCTTTAGGGAACGTTTGACAGTGATGAAGGGGTGGTCCTTTGACTGCGGACCCATAGCAGATACAGGCAATGAGGCAGTGATCGCTAAGATCTTGATTGAAAACAGCGGAGGTGTATTTTGATGGCAAGATGGTAAGTATAATGTCTATGAGGGTGCCAATGTTTTCGGATTTAGGGTTGTACCTGTTGGGTTCCTTGATGATTTCTGTGAGATTGAGGGCATCTAGCTTAGATTGTATGACTGCCGGGGTGTTAAGCATATCCCAGTTTAGGTCACCTAACAGAACAAACTCTGAAGCTAGATGGGGGACATCATTTCACAAATGGTGTCCAGGGCACAGCTGGGAGAGGAGGGGGGTTCGATAGCAGGCGGCAACAGTGAAAGACTTGTTTCTGGAGAGGTTAACTGTTTGGGTATAGACCTGGAAAGTATGACAGAACTTTGCAGGCTATCTCTGCAGTAGATTGCAACTCCTCCCCCTTTGGCAGTTATATCTTGACGGAAAATGTTATAGTTGGGTATGGAAATCTCAGAATTGTTGGTGCCCTTCCTAAGCCAGGATTCAGACACGGCAAGGACATCAGGGTTGGCAGAGTGTGCTAAAGCAGTGCGTAAAACTTATGGAGGAGGCTTCTGATGTTGACATGAAACCAAGGCTTTTTCGATCACAGAAGTCAACAAATTAGGGTGCCTGGGGACACGCAGGGCCTGGGGTTACCTCCGTCACCCGAGGAACAGAGGAGGAGTAGGATGAGGGTACGGCTAAAGGCTATCAAAACTGGTCGCCTAGAGCGTTGGGGACAAAGAATAAAAGGAGCAGATTTTTGGGCGTGGTAGAATAGATTCAGGGCATCATGTGCAGACAGGGGTATGGTTGTCTGCGGGTATAGAGGAGGTAACCCCAGGGTGATAAATACTTATTTTCCACCATCATTTGCAAATAAATTCATAAAAAATCCTACAATGTGAATTTCTGGATTTTTTTACACTCATTTTGTCTGTCATAGTTGAAGTGTACCTATGATGAAAATTACAGGCCTCTCGCATCTTTTTAAGTGCAAGAATTTGCACAATTGGTTGCTGACTAAATACTTTTTTGACCCACTGTATATACAGGGAGTACCAGTACCAGATCAATGTGCAGAGGTACCAGGTATTGGATGTAGATATGAACATGAAGGCAGGATTAAGTTACTAGGCATCATGATAGATAATAATATGTTATTTTGAGCTATATTTTTTACATGAAGGTATGGTAAAGTGACTAGGAATATGGATATATAATAAGACATTATTTGTAGTAGATATGTCCATGATGTCAGGGTCAAGTGACTAGGCAACGGGACAGATCATGAGAAGGTATTTAAGGTAGATATGTACTTAAAGGCATGGTAAAGTGACTTGGCTTCAGGGTAGATAATAATACGTTATTTTAGGTAGATATGTACATGAAGGCAGGGTAAAGTGAATAGACATCAGAATAGATAATAATAATAAGGTATTTGAGGTAGATATGTACATGAAGGCAGGGTAAAGTGACGAGGCATCAGGATAGATAACAATAATAAGGTATTTGAGGTAGATATGTACATGAAGGCAGGGTAAAGTGATGAGACATCAGGCAAGATAATAATAATAAGGTATTTAACGTGTTAAGGCTAGGCATAATACTGCCCCCTTTGGATGAATTCCGTGCCCATAGTAAACTGAAAAATAATCTGTTCAAAATTGCTAATATATGAATATAATAATTATTATTGGATAGAAAACACTCTAAAGCTTCTAAAACCGTTTGAATTATGTCTGTAAGTATAGCAGAACTCACAGGGCAGGCAATCTCCCAAACTAGTTTTGGAAGCCTGAAACTTGGGGCAACTTTGACGTCATCGTCCCCACCCTTCCCAACCAGCTATGGATCTGGAGACACTTTATGTCTTCCACTAGATGTCCTCATTCAGTAGAGCGTTTAATTGTGCAAATCCCGCGAGCTTTGACCCTTTGGGAGGCAAAACAGTGGGTGTCGCGAGAAAATACATGTGCGTTAGGGCGCGAATTGGACACAGACCTTTCTCTGTTCTAGCTTGCCTGAGAAGAAGTATGATTGTCCGGTTGAATTGAGAACTGTTTTGTACGTTTATAACATCCTAAAGCTTGATTCTGCACTCAGTTTGACCAGTTTAGTCGACATATAATATGTAATTTAGAAGTTTTGATGCGCAACTGTTCGGGACCAGAAGTCATTTTGGATGCATTTCAGCTGAAAGTGGTAGCAGATGCTACTATAAGGACACACGAACTGAAACAAAACGATCTATTGGGTAAGTATGACTCCTTCCACTACATTCTGATCGAAGACCATCAAAGGTAAGGGAATATTTATGTTGTGATTTTGTATTTCTGTTGACTCCAACATAGCGGAGAAATATTGCTTACGTCTGAGCGCCGTTATTGCATAGTCAACTAATTCTGTAACGTTAAAAACAAATCTGACACAGCGGTTGCATTCAGAACCAGTGTATCTTTCTAACTATATGTAAAACATGTATCTTTAGTCAAAGTTTATGATGAGTATTTCTGTTATCTGGCGTAGCTTTCCATAATTTCTCCGGACAATTTTGATAATTTTATGAATACGGCGTCAATGTAAACTGTGATTTATGGATATAAAATGCATATTATTGAACAAAACATAAATGTACTGTGTAACATGTCATATGACTGTCATCTGATGAAGATTTTCAAAAGGTTAGTGAATGATTTATTTTTTAATCCTGCTTTTATAATTTTATATTTTCTGGGACAAAATGGCTGCCTCTTGTCTTTGTTTCGGTGGTGGTCTAATATAAATATGTGCTGTGTGTTTGCCGTAAAACATTTTAAAAATCTGACATGCTGGGTAGATGAACAAGGTGTTTATCTTTCATTTGAGGTATTGGTCTTGTTAATGTGTGGAGGTTAAATATTTCTAAGAATATTTTTTTATTGCCTGCGCCACCGTTTCAGCTGAACAGGGGGGGTGGCGGACCCTGAGAGGGACGCCTCGCTTTACTTATTTTCCACCATAATTTGCAAATAAATTCATAAAAATTCCTACATTGTGATTTACTGGATTTTTTTCCTCATTTTGTCTGTCATAGTTGAAGTGTACCTATGATGAAAATTACAGGCATCTCTCATCTATTTAAGGGGGAGAACTTGCACAATTGGTGGCTGACTAAATACTTTTTTGTCCCACTGTATATAAGGGTGGGAACGAGCTAATCACTGGCTCGGCATCACACATACTCTATACTAGTATTGCATTTACTTTTGAGATTTTGGTCATTTATTGGAACCTCTAACAGTATCCAGACCAACTTACAGTCAGTGCAGCATATGTTGAGGCTTCTATCCATAGTCTTTATGACATATGAAAGCTATAAAATGAGAGACAAATGTGTAGCTGAATAGGGATGGGTAGAATTACATATTTTTACTCAGCATGTACATTGTGGCAATAACATTTTCATTAATAGAATATGGTATGTAGAATATGGCATATGGAATAAGTAACACTGAAGAACAGAATAGAATATGGTATATGGAATATGGAACACTGCAGAATAGAAAATGGTATAAGGAATATGGAACACTGAAGAACAGAACAGAATATGGTATATGGAATATGGAACACTGCAGAATAGAAAATGGTGTAAGGAATATGGAACACTGAAGAACAGAAGAGAAAATGGTATATGGAATATGGAACACTGCAGAATAGAACAGAATATGGTATATGGAATATGGAACACTTCAGAATAGAACAGAATATGGTATATGGAATATGGAACACTGCAGAACAGAACAGAAATGGTATATATGGAATATGGAGCATTGCAGAACAGAACAGAAATGGTATATATGGAATATGGAACACTGCAGAATAGAACAGAATATGGTATATGGAATATGGAACACTGCAGAACAGAACAGAATATGGTATATGGAGTATTGAACACTGAAGAACAGAACAGAATATGGAATATGGACTATGGAACACTGCAGAACAGAATATGGTTTATAGAATATGGCTTATGGAATACGTAACACTGAAGAACAGAATAGAATATGGTATATGGAATATGGAACACTGCAGAATAGAAAATGGTGTAAGGAATATGGAACACTGAAGAACAGAACAGAAAATGGTATATGGAATATGGAACACTGCAGAATTGAACAGAATATGGTATATGGAATATGGAACACTGCAGAATAGAACAGAATATGGTATATGGAATATGGAACACTTCAGAATAGAACAGAATATGGTATATGGAATATGGAACACTACAGAATTGAACAGAATATGGTATATGGACTATGGAACACTGCAGAATAGAACAGAATATGGTATATGGAATATGGAACACTTCAGAATATGGTATATGGAATATGGAACACTGCAGAACAGAACATAAATGGTATATATGGAATATGGAGCATTGCAGAACAGAACATAAATGGTATATATGGAATATGGAACACTGCAGAATAGAACAGAATATGGTATATGGAATATGGAACACTGCAGAATAGAACAGAATATGGTATATGGAATATGGAACACTTCAGAATAGAACAGAATATGGTATATGGAATATGGAACACTACAGAATTGAACAGAATATGGTATATGGACTATGGAACACTGCAGAATAGAACAGAATATGGTATATGGAATATGGAACACTTCAGAATAGAACAGAATATGGTATATGGAATATGGAACACTGCAGAACAGAACAGAAATGGTATATGGACTATGGGACACTGCAGAATAGAACAGAATATGGTATATGGAATATGGAACACTGCAGAATAGAACAGAATATGGTATATGGAATATGGAGCATTGCAGAACAGAACAGAAATGGTATATATGGAATATGGAACACTGCAGAATAGAACAGAATATGGTATATGGAATATGGAACACTGCAGAACAGAACAGAATATGGTATATGGAGTATTGAACACTGAAGAACAGAACAGAATATGGAATATGGACTATGGAACACTGCAGAACAGAATATGGTTTATAGAATATGGCTTATGGAATACGTAACACTGAAGAACAGAATAGAATATGGTATATGGAATATGGAACACTGCAGAATAGAAAATGGTGTAAGGAATATGGAACACTGAAGAACAGAACAGAATATGGTATATGGAATATGGAACACTGAAGAACAGAACAGAAAATGGTATATGGAATATGGAACACTGCAGAATTGAACAGAATATGGTATATGGAATATGGAACACTGCAGAATAGAACAGAATATGGTATATGGAATATGGAACACTTCAGAATAGAACAGAATATGGTATATGGAATATGGAACACTACAGAATTGAACAGAATATGGTATATGGACTATGGAACACTGCAGAATAGAACAGAATATGGTATATGGAATATGGAACATTTCAGAATAGAACAGAATATGGTATATGGAATATGGAACACTGCAGAATTGAACAGAATATGGTATATGGACTATGGAACACTGCAGAATAGAACAGAATATGGTATATGGACTATGGAACACTGCAGGATAGAAAAGAATATGGTATATGGAATATGGAACACTGCAGAATAGAACAGAATATGGTATATGGAATATGGAACACTGCAGAATTGAACAGAATATGGTATATGGAATATGGAACACTGCAGAATTGAACAGAATATGGTATATGGACTATGGAACACTGCAGAATAGAAAATAATATGGTATATGGAATATGGAACACTGCAGAATAGAAAATGGTGTAAGGAATACGTAACACTGAAGAACAGAACAGAATATGGTATATGGAATATGAAACACTGCAGAACAGAACAGAATATGGTATATGGACTATGGAACACTGCAGAACAGAACAGAATATGGTATATGGACTACGGAACACTGCAGAACAGAACAGAATATGGTATATGGACTATGGAACACTGCAGAATAGAACAGAATATGGTATATGGACTATGGAACACTGCAGAACAGAACAGAATATGGTATATGGAATATGGAACACTGCAGAACAGAACAGAATATGGTATATGGAATATGGAACACTGCAGAACAGAACATAATATGGTACATGGAATATGGAACACTGCAGAATAGAACAGAATATGGTATATGGACTATGGAACACTGCAGAACAGAACAGAATATGGTATATGGAATATGGAACACTGCAGAATAGAACAGAATATGGTATATGGACTACGGAACACTGCAGAACAGAATAGAAATGGTATATATGGAATATGGAACACTGCAGAATAGAACAGAATATGGTATATGGACTATGGAACACTGCAGAACAGAACAGAAATGGTATATATGGAATATGGAACACTGCAGAATAGAACAGAAATGGTATATATGGAATATGGAACACTGCAGAATAGAACATAATATGGTATATGGACTATGGAACACTGCAGAATAGAACATAATATGGTATATGGACTATGGAACGCTGCAGAATAGAACAGAATATGGTATATGGACTATGGAACACTGCAGAATAGAACAGAATATGGTATATGGACTATGGAACACTGCAGAATAGAACAGAATATGGTAAATGGACTATGGAACACTGCAGAATAGAACAGAATATGGAATATGGACTATGGAACGCTGTAGAACAGAACAGAATATGGTATATGGACTATGGAACACTGCAGAATAGAACAGAATATGGTATATGGACTATGGAACACTGCAGAACTGAACAGAATATGGAATATGGACTATGGAATGCTGTAGAACAGAACAAAATATGGTATATGGACTATGGAACACTGTAGAACAGAACAGAATATGGTATATGGACTATGGAACACTGCAGAACAGAACAGAATATGGTATATGGACTATGGAACACTGTAGAACAGAACAGAATATGGTATATGGACTATGGAACACTGCAGAACAGAACAGAATTGCTTAGCTTGCTGTGTTTTAAATCTTGTACCATATAGAAGGACCCAGACCTCCTCTGTTTGGTCTGTAACGTGGTATTGAGTTGGCCTGGTTGATCTGTAGCATGGTACTGAATTGGCCTGGTTGATCTGTAGCGTGGTACTGAGTTGGCCTGGTTGGTCTGTAATGTGCACTGGTGTAAAGTACCTCAGAAAAAACTCAGTAAAATGTTTACTCCATACATTTTCCACGACAACCATAAGTACTTGTTGCATTTTGAATGTTTAGCAGGACAGGAAAATTGTCAAATTCACTCACTTATCAAGGGAACATGTGGTCATCCCTACTGCCCCTGGCCTTGCGGACTCACTAAGCACAAATGCGTCTTTTGTAAATAATTGGAGTGTGCCCTTGACTATACATACATTTTAAAAACAAGACAATGGTGCCATCTGCCTTGCTTAATTTAAGGAATTTTAAATAATTTCTACTATTTATACTATTAAGTATATTTTAGCAATTACATTTACTTTTGATACTTAAGGATATTTAAAACCAAATACTTTTACATCTTACTCAAGTAGTATTTTACTAGCGGACTTTCAATTTTACTTGAGTAACTTTCTGTTAAGGTATCTATACTTTTACTCAAGTATGAAAATGTATTGAGTTGGTTAGCTGTAACATTGTATTGATTTGGTTAGCTGTAACATGGTATTGATTTGGTTAGCTGTAACATGGTATTGAGCTGGTTAGCTGTAACAATGTATTGAGTTGGTTAGCTGTAACATTGTATTGATTTGGTTAGCTGTAACATGGTATTGAGTTGGTTAGCTGTAACATGGTATTGAGTTGGTTAGCTGTAACATGGTATTGAGTTGGTTAGCTGTAACAATGTATTGAGTTGGTTAGCTATAACATTGTATTGAGTTGGTTAGCTGTAACATTGTATTGAGTTGGTTAGCTGTAACATTGTATTGAGTTGGTTTGCTGTGACATTGTATTGAGTTGGTTAGCTGTAACAATGTATTGAGTTGGTTAGCTGTAACAATGTATTGAGTTGGTTAGCTGTAACATGGTATTGAGTTGGTTAGCTGTAACATTGTATTGAGTTGGTTAGCTGTAACGTTGTATTGAGTTGGTTAGCTGTAACATTGTATTGAGTTGGTTAGCTGTAACATTGTATTGAGTTGGTTAGCTGTAACATTGTATTGAGTTGGTTAGCTGTAACATGGTATTGAGTTGGTTAGCTGTAACATTGTATTGACTTTGTTAGCTGTAACATTGTATTGAGTTGGTTAGCTGTAACAATGTATTGAGTTGGTTAGCTGTAACATTGTATTGAGTTGGTTAGCTGTAACATTGTATTGAGTTGGTTAGCTGTAACATTGTATTGAGTTGGTTAGCTGTAACATTGTATTGAGTTGGTTAGCTGTAACATTGTATTGAGTTGGTTAGCTGTAACATGGTATTGAGTTGGTTAGCTGTAACATTGTATTGAGTTGGTTAGCTGTAACATTGTATTGAGTTGCTTAGCTGTAACATTGTATTGAGTTGGTTAGCTGTAACATTGTATTGAGTTGGTTAGCTGTAACATGGTATTGAGTTGGTTTAGCTGTAACATTGTATTGAGTTGGTTAGCTGTAACATGGTATTGAGTTGGTTAGCTGTAACATTGTATTGAGTTGGTTAGCTGTAACATTGTATTGAGTTGGTTTAGCTGTAACATGGTATTGAGTTGGTTAGCTGTAACATTGTATTGAGTTGGTTAGCTGTAACATGGTATTGAGTTGGTTAGCTGTAACATGGTATTGAGTTGGTTAGCTGTAACATGGTATTGAGTTGGTTAGCTGTAACATGGTATTGAGTTAGTTAGCTGTAACATGGTATTGAGTTGGTTAGCTGTAACATTGTATTGAGTTGGTTAGCTGTAACATGGTATTGAGTTGGTTAGCTGTAACATGGTATTGAGTTGGTTAGCTGTAACATTGTATTGAGTTGGTTAGCTGTAACATTGTATTGAGTTGGTTAGCTGTAACAATGTATTGAGTTGGTTAGCTGTAACATTGTATTGAGTTGGTTAGCTGTAACATTTTATTGAGTTGGTTAGCTGTAACATTGTATTGAGTTGGTTAGCTGTAACATTGTATTGAGTTGGTTAGCTGTAACATTGTATTGAGTTGGTTAGCTGTAACATTGTATTGAGTTGGTTAGCTGTAACATTGTATTGAGTTGGTTAGCTGTAACATTGTATTGACTTTGTTAGCTCTAACATGGTATTGAGTTGGTTAGCTGTAACATTGTATTGACTTTGTTAGCTGTAACATTGTATTGAGTTGGTTAGCTGTAACAATGTATTGAGTTGGTTAGCTGTAACATTGTATTGAGTTGGTTAGCTGTAACATTGTATTGAGTTGGTTAGCTGTAACATGGTATTGAGTTGGTTAGCTGTAACATTGTATTGAGTTGGTTATCTGTAACATTGTATTGAGTTGGTTAGCTGTAACATTGTATTGACTTTGTTAGCTCTAACATGGTATTGAGTTGGTTAGCTGTAACATTGTATTGACTTTGTTAGCTGTAACATTGTATTGAGTTGGTTAGCTGTAACAATGTATTGAGTTGGTTAGCTGTAACATTGTATTGAGTTGGTTAGCTGTAACATTGTATTGAGTTGGTTAGCTGTAACATGGTATTGAGTTGGTTAGCTGTAACATTGTATTGAGTTGGTTATCTGTAACATTGTATTGAGTTGGTTAGCTGTAACGTTGTATTGAGTTGGTTAGCTCTAACATTGTATTGAATTGGCCTGGTTGGTCTGTAACGTGGGTTGGCTAGATGGGTGGTGAGTTCGGTAGATGGGTGCTGGGTTGGATAGATTGGGTGGTGGGTTGCGTAGCTGGGTGAAGGGTTGGGTAGTTTGCTAGCCAGACTTCCATCAAGGTAGCGCCCCAGTGGTTCAACATGGAACTATAATCTGGAAGTGCCCCTACGGCTTCCTCCCTCTGTTGTTACCCAGCCCTCCTCCCTCTGCGACGACAGATTGGGCCTCGCTGCGTGACCTGGGAGCCGGGGGAGGAGAGTCCAGGGAGGGTCTCAAAGCTTCGGGCCACAGGTGAAGTCTGGGCTCAATCTGCATCCTCCCTCTCACCCTCTCATTCTCCCTCCCTCCATCCCTCCCTCTGTGCCCCCGCCATGCCCAGCAGGCTAATCAAGCCCTATCTCTACGCGGGGGGGTAGAGGAAGGGCAGAATTGAGGACAGCGCCCTGTGGACCTCCTGTCCCTCGATCTGTCAGGATCCGTGTCACCTCCACATTTAATTACCCCTGTGCTCTTCAATAATTCATACTGCTTCTTCTTTATGCCCTGCAGGACGGAGAGAGGGATGAAGGGAGGGATGAAGAGAATAGAGAGCAACAGAGAGGCAGGAGAGAGATTAACAACAACAATAATAAAAGCAGCAACAACAATAACAAAAATAACAGCAACAACAACAACAGCAATAACAGCAACAACAACAACAGCAATAACAGCAACAACAACAACAGCAATAACAGCAACAACAACAACAGCAATAACAGCAACAACAACAACAGCAATAACAGCAACAACAACAGCAATAACAGCAACAACAACAACAGCAATAACAGCAACAACAACAGCAATAACAGCAACAAAAAACGACAGCAACAACAACAGCAATAACAGCAACAACAACAGCAATAACAGCAACAAAAAACGACAGCAACAACAGCAATAATAGCAACAAAAAACGACAGCAACAACAGCAACAGCAACAACAACAGCCACAACAGCAACAACAACAGCCACAACAGCAACAACAACAGCAACAACAACAACAACAGCAGCAACAACAATAGCAATAACAGCAACAAATCAGCAATTACAGCAACAACAACAACATCAATAACAGCAACAACAACAACAACAACAGCAATAACTGCAACAAAAATGATAGCAACAACAGCAACAGCAACAACAACAACAACAGCAACAACAGCCACAGCAACAACAACAGCAGCAACAACAACAGCAATAACAGCAACAAAAGCAGCAGCAGCAGCACCAAAACAACAACAACAACAGCCACAGCAGCAGCCACAACAGCAACAACAACAACAACAGCAACAACAGCCACAACAACAACAACAACAACAATAGCCCTAACAGCTATGCTGGAAATGGCTGCTTATAGTGTCCTTTGGGCCCCAGACTTGAGTCTCAAGGCCAGTGTCGTCCTCTGAGTGTTTACACACACCAACATATTGCCAGCCAGCGGTGCTCCAAGCCTCCAGGCCCTCTGGGTGAATATTCAGGCCCAGCCAGGCCTCCTATCCCTGGGTGCAGCGGGCAGACAGGTCCCCCTGGTCCAGCCGTATGGCCGGAGCACACCTCTGGGCCCCTCTGGTCCACAGGACAGATTGATTTGAGCTATAGAGGTGCGTCTCCCGGACTAAAATGACCATAATGACATTAGAGACAGAGGGTAGCTACTCAGGTGCTACAGTCACAGGAGACTGGTGCTACGTCTCAAATACCACCCTAATCCCTAATAGTGCCCTAGTTTTGACCAGGGCCCACATTAGATAGGACATAGTGTTCCATTTGGGACGAACAGTGGGATAAACCCAAGCTTCGTACAGAGGGATGTCTGTCTTTGAATATCTTTGCAATGGTTTGGGTTTTCTATTAGTGTGATGTTAAAAAACAATTTATTATTTGATCTTGCAGTTATTTGTTTTGACAGATACTGTCGACTAGATGTTGTCTGTCCTATAAAGGATGGTGTGTGGAGGTTTGACTGTGTAAAGGTTTGACTGTGTGGAGGTTGCAGCTGTGTGCTGATGGTCTGCAGGTGTGGCCTAGCACTCTTTGAGCCTCTTTGTTCCCCATCTGATCCAAAATGGCTGAACAGATACCAGAGTTCAGCAGCCCAACAATCCAGTAACCCAACGGTTGTTCCCCATCTGATCCGAAATGCCTGAACAGAGCCCAACAGCAACAGCCCAGCGACCCAGCAGTCTAGAGCCAAGTGAAGCCCAGCGGCTGCCTCTGACACCTAGGTCCCAGAGAGCAGAAAGTTAATACTATGGCAGATGTGCCTCCTTCATGCTGCCTCCCGGACATGCCGCTATGCAACACAACACAACCCACCCCCCCCCCTTCTCCTCTGCTATACACAGTGTGCACACCTGCCCACTCTCACCTCTTTCATTCGCTCACTTGATCAGCATCTCTCTCTCTCTCTCTCTCTCTCTCTCTCTCTCTCTCTCTCTCTCTCTCTCTCTCTCTCTCTCTCTCTCTCTCTCTCATTCCCCACCCACCCTCCATCCCTCTCTAGCCTCCCTTTGGCTCCCCAGGACACTGATGTGTGATGAAAGGTCCCTGGAGTTCACCTGTGGTGAGCTGCGTAACCATGAACATCTCTCCCTCCTTTCCCTCCCTCCTTCCCGTCCTTCCTCACACTTTCCTTCACTCTTCACAATCGTGAACATCTCCTCTTCTCCCTACTTCCACTCCCCTCTCCTCCCTCCTCTCCTCTTCCTCTCCCTCGCTCTAAAACATTGCACATTTCTCCCCTTCTCCTCCTTCCCCTACCTCTCCTTCCTCTGCTCATCCCTCACCCTCTCTCTCACTCAGCTGTTGTCACATGATTTGGTGAGATTGACAGCCTCCGCACAGAGTGGATGGTGGAACAGATGGAATATGAATGGTTCAGTCGTGTATGAAAAAGGTGTCTGGACGAGAAACTGCTGTAGGGGGAACTTCAATTGCAAGTTAGGTATGGCTAAATTCCTTTGTTTCTCTACCCACTCACTCTCATTGAACACAACTTACCAGTGACTGAAAATAATAAGAGATAAGAGTTTTTAGAGAGGTGAATTTTCCATTGGTTGGTTCTGATTGTGCCTTACTGAATGTTTTATTTTTCCAGTGATAGTGGGTAGGATACAGATATTTCAATAGGATTAGTTACACTTTGGTTTTCATGGCCTAAACATATTGGATAGTTGTTGAGATGAAGTGAGCTGGCAACCGAAGGATTGCTGTTATCAACTCCTGGATGCCATTGCCTGTCGATGTGCCCTTGAGCAAGACACTTAACCTCCACAACAACTGTATAAATGAAATCCAATTTGGAGGTTGTACTGTACGTGGGTTGGGATAAAGCGGAAGTCATATTTGGCTGGACCCTGTTGTGTACAACTGGCGAATAAATCTACATCTTACTTTAAATAATGCTTTTACAGCTGAACCTAATGTTCTGATACCACTATCCTTCACACAAACAGCCTTCGCAGAACCCAGTGATTACTCTGTTCCCAGTCAGCACGGCCATCACCCTGATCCATATTACATAGAGTACAGTAAGCAAATACCAACACAACACCACGCACCCTATGTACACTGGGATGTTTTGGTAGATTCATATTGTAATTCATAATGCATTCCATAATTAATGTTTGCTAAAAGTGAACTTTAACAACACATTACTTATTTCCAGGCCAATGAGGTCATTATGTGTATTCAGACATGAGTTTAACACTGGAACTGACAATGATGCCAAACCCACAGAAATACAAAAATCTATCCATCCACATTTAATCCTACCCAATAAAGGGCTTGAATACACAAGGATCCAAATGGCACACCATTCCCTATTTTGTGCAAAAGTTTTGACTGGAGCCTTATTGTACCTAGTCAAAAGTAGTGCACTTTTAAGGGAAAATTGTGTCATTTGGGACGAACTCTGATAGTTCTTGAAACTGGCTCTTTCCCAAGGACATGCTTTCTACTGTAAAGCATCTCTCTAAACAAGTGGAGAGCAGTAGGTGTGTAGGAGAGGAGGCTCTGTGTGCATCCCAAATGGCATCCTATTCTCTGTATGGTGCATTTCTTTTAGACCAGAGACCTTCAGGGGATACATGGGCCCTGGTCAAAAGTAGTGCACTATAAAGGCTTTAGGGCTCAATTTGAGACGGAGCCTCTGACTGTCTCATACAGCCGTCTGGCTGTCACAGAGGGCCTGTTTTTGAATTCCTGATCAAAAGTTGAAGCGGGGAGACCACCACAGAACCATCAGCTACATCCCAACATCTGCTGTCATAGCTCACTGAATTATTTATATGTTGATGCCACTGACTGTGCGTGTGTGTGTGTGTGTGTGTGTGTGTGTGTGTGTGTGTGTGTGTGTGTGTGTGTGTGTGTGTGTGTGTGTGTGTGTGTGTGTGTGTGTGTGTGTGTGTGTGTGTGTGTGTGTGTGTGTGTGTGTGTGTGATTATTTGCATGTTTCTTTTCTTTCTTCCCTAGCTCATACATGTTTGTGTTGCCTTGGAAAATAAAATTCTACAATCAACAACAACATGCTCTGCCGTTTTGAAGAAGAGTGATCGGCGGGGTCTAAATTGAAATAAGAGCTACACTCTTAGAAAAAACAGTTCCAAAAGGGTCCTTTGGCTGTCCCCATAGGATAACCCTTTTTGGTTCCACGTAGAACCCTCTGTGGAAAGGGTTTTACTTGGAACCCAAAAGGTTCTACCTGGAACCAAAAAGGGTTCTTCAAAGTGTTCTCCCATGGGGACAGCCGAAGAACCCCTTTTAGGTTTTAGATGTACGTACACATTCATGGTTTACTGCTATGGATTTAATGTATTGGAAAAATACTTTCCATCTCTCTCTCTCTCTCTTGTTTCCGATAGCTATGATTTTTCTCATTAGAGTGATTTAGAGAAGAGGAAAATGACATTACGATAATTTCCCTCAACACTATCAGTGCCTCTATCCAGCAGAGTGATTATTTCAGTGCTATTTTTAATGGCTGTTTAGAAACACTATTCATTTCTAGCTGTACGTAGCACAGCAGGGAGAACCATTAGGGCACAGTATCGGTATACTTACGCATCTTGAAATGAGATCATAAAACGAAATCGAGTTAGCAGGCGAAAGTGTTTCTTTCATCGCCCTGAACATGTCTCCAGTGTGTGAAGTCAAGCTAAAATATTGAGGCATGCTGCGAAGCCAAGCTCTTGTTCAAACAGGGCAGTAGTTTTATATCAAACATGTATCAAGTGACAATTTTTGGTATTTTAGCCTGTTTTAGGAGACACTCTTTTCTAGAGCGGCGTACAGGAGCAATTAGGATTAAGTGCCCAGTGGTCTTAATCGCCAGGCTATCTGCTGCCCCACACTGTATCTGTACAAATAGAAATCGGAACTATGCGTGTATGAAGTATCCAACACGCACAACTTGCACAACACGCACAGAACCGAGAAGGAACCAAGTCCTACAAGGGTGCCCACATACTAGGTTGGGTTTGCGAAGAGAATGTCTGTGCCTCGCATACTCCCTTTAAAGACCTTCCCTTAAAAGACCTTCACCAATATTACTGTTTGTCGCTCTTGAGACACTGTAGCAACAACATAGCCAGTACACATTTGCTCAAAAGAGTCTGAATTAATCCAAGATAAATCAAGAAATCTGTAATACATGTTTATGTTTTTGACTAGAACGATCATCTTAGTCGTGCAATTTTACATCTAATTAAAATGTTTGGTGCAGTATTTTTCAAGTACAGAAATGTGCGTTAAAACTGGTCGTCTTTCATTGAACGACAACAAACACTTAATTGAAGAATTCTGCCCATAGTTCCCACACCAAGTAGGAATAGTACTGTTGACCAATCACTGATGAAGGAGCTTAGACTTAGGCTACTGACCTCCGAATAGTCTCAAGTTCAAAATGTTTTGTGCCCGAACGCCACCCCCCCCCACCCCAAAAATGGTGACCACCCCCCAAAAATGTTTTAATAAATAAATTGTCATAATATATTCACAAACTGTTTTAATTAGGTAGCCTGTGACAGGCTTTATGATACTGTCGCAAAGCTAACTAAAAAGCAGCATTCCCCAAGAGAGGATGGCTTTCACTTTAGCAGTGATAAATTACTGAACTTCTTTGGGGAAAAGATCATGATCATTAGAAAGCAAATTACGGACTCCTCTTTAAATCTGCGTATTTCTCCAAAGCTCAGTTGTCCTGAGTCTGCACAACTCTGCCAGGACCTAGGATCAAGGGAGACAGTAATGTTTTTTAGTACAATATCTCTTGACACATTGATGAAAATAACTATGGCCTCTAAACCTTCAAGCTGCATACTGGACCCTATTCCAACTGAACTACTGAAAGATCTGTGCTTGGCCCTCCTATGTTAAACATAATAAACGTCTCTCTATCCACCAGATGTGTACCAAACTCACTAAAAGTGGCAGTAATAAAGCCTTTATTGAAAAAGCCAAACCTTGACCCAGAAAATATAAAAAACTTTCCAGTTCCTACCGCTTCCACTGGATGTCACCAGTCTTTGGAATTTGGTTGAGGTTATTCATTTGTGCAATGAAGAAGTAGGGCCAACTTGGAACTGGGTAACACTGTTGAGAGTTGTACAAGACTTGAAAAGTAGCATTGGTTTGTTGTCTTCCTGAACACAGATAGACCCGTCTTCAATTTGATCGATTATTAACGTTTAAAAATACCTAAAGTTGTATTGAAAAAGTAGTTTGAAATATTTTGGCAAAGTTTATAGGCTACTTTTGAAATATTTTGTAGTGACGTTGCACATTTTGAAAGCTGTTTTTTTCTGGATCAAACGCGCCAAATAAATTGACATTTTCAATATATATGGATGGAATTAATCGAACAAAAGGACCAATTGTGATGTTTATGGGACATATTGGAGTGCCAACAAAAGAAGCTTGTCAAAGTTAAGGCATGTTTTATATTTTATTTCTGCGTTTTGTGTACCGCCTGCAGGGTTGAAATATGCTACCCTCTTTGTTTACTGTTTACTATCATCAGATAATAGCTTCTTATGCTTTCACCGTAAAGCCTTTTAAAAATCTGACATGTTGGCTGGATTCGCAACGAGTGTAGCTTTAATTGAGTAATTGAGTATGTTACATGTATGATTTAATGAAAGTTTGATTTTTATATAAATTTATTTGAATTTGCCGCGCTGCATTTTCTCTAGTGGGACGCTATACCATAAGAGGTTTTAAACTCGGACAAAACAAAGATGATTGTTCTAGGTCCCAAGAAACAAAGAGATCTCCTGTTGAATCTGACAATTAATCTTGATGGTTTTACAGTTGTCTCAAATAAAACTGTGACGGCCCTTGGCGACGAACATATCAAGACTGTTTCATGGACAGCTTTTTCCATCTACGTAACATTGCAAAGATCAGACACTTTCTGTCCAAAAGTGATGCAGAAAAATGTATCCATGCTTTTGTCACTTCTAGGTTAGACTACTGCAATGCTCTACTTTCCGGCTACCCGGATAAAGCACTAAATAAACTAAATTCTCCTATAGAGCTCCATTTTTATGCCTACCCATGTGAGAGACATAGACTCGGTCTCAACATTTATGTCTTTATTGAGACTTATCTCTTCAGTAGGTCCTATGATTGAGTGTAGTCTGGCCCAGGAGTGTGAAGGTGAATGGAAAGGCTCTGGAGCAACGAACCGCCCTTGCTGTCTCTGCCTGGCCGGTAGAGAATCTCCACTTTCTGTACAGCACTTTGTGACATCAGCTGATGTAAGAAGGGCTTTATGAATAAATTGAATTTGATTTTTATTTGATTTTACCTTTATTTAACTAGGCAAGTCAGTTAAAACCTCTTAAGGTTACCCCTTACTTTTACGAACATTCTGTTAAAAATCGCGCAACATTTCAGTGTCCTGCTACTCATGCCAGGAATATAGTATATGCATATGATTAGTATGTGTGGATAGAAAACACTCTGACATTTCTAAAACTGGTTAAATCACAGCTGTGACTATAACAGAGCGTGTTTTTCATCGAAAAGCGCAAGAGAAACTGATCACCGAAAACTGGGAAAAATATCCATGCGCCACTTGCATGTATTGTCTATGGGAAAGCAAATTACATGGGGCTGAGATTGCAAGTCCTACAGCTTCCACACGATGTCGCCAGTCTTGTCAATTGCCTGGGCTTTGTTTCTTGGTCAAACGAGTAAGAGAGAGCCCATTCCTTCCGGTCTCCGACAGGATGTTTTGGAGGAGAAATTTCCGACCATGAATTGAAGACGTAGAGCTATTGAATACACATCGCCCCGTGATCAATTTGATAGATTATTAACATTTACTAATACCTACAGTTGGATTACAAAAGTATTTTGAAGTGTTTTGTGAAAGTTTATCGTTGACTTTTTTAATTTAAAAAAATGACGTTGCGTTTTAAAACTGTGTTTTTTTCCTGGATCACACACTTTTCATAGATCGATATTTAGAGTATATATGGACCGATTTAATCGGAAAAAAGACCCAATAGTGATGTTTATGGGACATCTAGGAGTTCCAACAAAGAAGCTCGTCAAAGGTAATGAATGTTTTATATTTTATTTGTGCGGTTTGTGTAGCGACGACTATGCTAATTATTTTGTTTACGTCCCCTGCGGGTCTTTTGGGGTGTTACATGCTATCAGATAATAGCTTCTCATGCTTTCGCAATATCTCTATTCTCAGTTATGTGAAATCCATAGACTAGGGCCTAATGAATGTTTTTCAATTGACTGACTTTCTTATATAAACTGTAACTCAATAAAATCTTTGAAATGTTTGCACGTTTGAATTTATATTTGTGTTCAGTGTAGATAAGTTTAGGCTACTACATGACACTAGAATGTCCCTATTCCCATCATGAGGTGCTACAACCTAGCTTACAAGTTAATTTTAATGTTTATAACGTAGATGCACAGGTCAAAAGACAAATTGGAGTAATCAAGGTGGCAGACAGTGACACAATCAATAGCACCTTGCACACTCTTGCCTGATCTGTGGTGTAATCATTAGTCCAAACAGTTGCAAAACAGAACGTTCTTGCAACTAAAACAAGAGATTTGATTGGACAAATTCAGGTAGGTCCCTCGTCATTTCATTCAGTTTGTTTTGCATCCGTTTAAGAAATGGTTTGCAATAGAATTGGGGGAATGAATACACCCCTGATCACCCACTCACACAGTTC
Organism: Oncorhynchus keta; assembly: GCF_023373465.1. NCBI lineage: Eukaryota > Metazoa > Chordata > Actinopteri > Salmoniformes > Salmonidae > Oncorhynchus > Oncorhynchus keta. Next base: position 17,513,397 of record NC_068455.1, on the reverse strand, counting down.
ACTTTCATTGCAGCCACATACAGCAGCATCACTTTGCTGGTTCATAATTCCATCTTACATCTACTTGCTCTCCTCCTCACACCTTTTCTCTACGCTTGTGGAATTCAGTGCACAGCACAACAGCTGTATGTGATTAGGTGCAAAATCCTTTCGAAGCCAAACCTTCATATCATAACCAATGCACAGCCTACATCAATGTCACCATAATAACTTTACAGTCAACAAACTAGAACTAAGTTGTTAGTAAACCCACAATCCAACCCAGGTGTACAATCATGCAGTACAAGGTACAGCAAGCAGTTACACGTGCGGGCCCAGGGTGGCAATACATTCATAAAACCGAAAGCTCACCTTGACTTAGAAGAGTTGCAGTGTTGGATAGCCTTAGCCAGCTAACATAAATAGTATTCCTCTCTGTTTGAGTCAGGTTGTTGAGTAGGCTAAATATATATATATATCAGCTGCATTAGCTAGCTAAGTAAGTGAAGGTAAACTAAGAACAAACTAAATAAATAGCTATCACTCGCTCTCTTTTTCTCTCTGCTTTGACTTAATTTTTAAAGAAATTATAATTTTTTAAAACAGTTTAACAATTGTCTTTTGCTCTATTTGAGTCAAAAACTCACCACACGTTATACACTGCAGTGCTACCTAGCTGTAGCTTATGCTTTCAGTACTAGATTCAATCTCTGATCCTTTGATTGGATGGACACCATGTCAGTTCACACTGCAATAGCTCTCAAAGGTCGGAGGTCATCCTCCGGATGTCGTCATAATTACTGTGTAAGTCTATGAGAACCATGAGCTTCTTAGTTTTTGTGCTGAAGTCAATGTACCCAGAGGAGGACGGAAACTAGCTGTCCTCCAGCTACACCGTGGTGCTACCCTACAGAGTGCTGATGAGGCTACTGTAGACCGGCAATGCAAAACAGTGTTTTTAAATAAATTATTTGGTGACAAAAATAGATTTAGTATAGTTTTATCTGCAAAGGATTTGTTTTTTATTGCATCACTATTTTATTTTCTGAAATGTTCTGATCCTAATCTACCTCCTCTGAGGAGCCTCCACTGGCACACACACACAGGACCACAGGACCTTCCCCACAGTGGATGCCACATGGGAGTGGGCCACAGGACCTTTCCCACAGCGGATGCCACATGGGAGCGGGCCACAGGACCATTCCCACAGTAGATACCACATGGAGCAGGCCACAGGACCTTCCCCACAGCGGATGCCACATGGAGCGGGCCACAGGACCTTCCCCACAGCTGATGCCACATGGGAGCGGGCCACAGGACCGTCTCTAATGAGAGCTCAGTTAAAACCTTTGCTTGTTAGTAACCCCCTCCACACTGTTAGTAACTCACTCTACTCTCAACCATTATGCACATCATCTCTGAAGCATTAACCAACCCCTCTCCTCTCCCCCTCTTCTAATGTTTTCCTCTTCTCCTACTCTCCCCAGGGGACTGGATGGGGTGTCAACCACACTTTCTGATAACAGACGCCCAAGCATTTAATGTGATTGATAGGACCCTCTTCTCCTCTCACCGTGCCCAATTTATCTTGTGTAGGCAGAGTTGGGTGGTAGAGCCGATCTGTGTGTGTGGGGGGGGTAGTCATGGTGGTTGTTTTGGGGGGGGGTTGTCCCTTGGCATCTATTTGCTTTTAACCGCTAAGTCATTACGACCTAATACATGTAGATTGTGTTCGTAGGGAATGATGCGCGGTGAAATGAGGGAGAATTAGTGAAGTGTTATGGAGGAGAGCAGATGTTGGGCTGGAGTTATTACCAACAGAGATGATTAGTAGGGAGAACACTCGCTCTGTGATGGAAGGCTTTCACGCTCCCAGAGACGAGGACGAGACGGGGAGAAAGGTATTTCATTTGGAGTTCATTTGCATATTTTATGAGGAGACATCAAGCGTGCGCCCGCTGCCTGGGCATGAGTGTGAGTTTGATGGATATGACTGCAGAGGTGCGGAGGTGTGGGGGGATTGAGAGAGAGAGCAGAGGGCATGTGTCACAATGCTCCCTGTGTTTTACTAGTTAGAAGATAGGGGAGTGTCATTGATCACAAAGTGGGTGTTTCACAAATGGTAACCTCTTAAAAAACTCTCTTTATAGCTTATCTCTAAATTAATCAGCTATTTGCACTCTTAAAACTAAGTTTACGTATATATTTAATATGTGATGCATATTAAAATGTGTTTTCCATGCCAACTCATTGCGCTATTGTAGTTAAAGTGTTTAACCAAGCATCAGTGTCTTGAAAAAAGGTCTTCAATCAAAGATTTCTTTGGAAATCAGGAAGCTCTGAGATGGGCAGGAAGCCAGATCCTTAATTAGCTATAGGACAAAGACAACCAAACAAAGTTCCCTTATCTGTGGTTGGCTAAGGCCCCAGGAGAGTTGGAGTCTACACATGAAGCCTGATAATGTTACGGCTCCCCAAGCACAACGATACTCCCCTCCTCTTCTCTCCTCTCCTCCTCTTTCAATTACAAAATGTGGTGGTATGTGGTACAAAGAGAGGGACATTTCAGCATCTCCAAACAACTTCCTGTAATTGCAATTTATTGAGAGGGAAACTGAAGATAATGATTTTGAAATTATAAGCGATTATGGTGCAGAGAGAGTAAAGGGGGGTAAGGGGTGTGGCTTCATAAAATACAGCTGACAAGCTCGGGAAAATTTGCTTAGAACCATTACAAAAATAACTTAATTGCCAGCCATTCTGTCAGGTCAATTGACTCTAATTGAAATAACTAAAAAGCATATTATGCCGGGAGAGGCAGGCGCAGAGAACGAGGTTCAGGAAACATACAATGATTCGACCAACCAACATGTGGCAATGAGGATGTTTTATTTTTCTCCAACATGTAATCTGTTGAACACTTCCCCTTTTCCTATTAGTAGTAGTAGTAGTAGTAGTAGTAGTTGTTGTAGTGGCTGTATAGTAGTAGTGGTATTTAATTTTACCTTTATTTAACCAGGCAAGTCAGTTAAGAACATATTCTTATTTTCAATGACGGCCTGGGAACAGTGGGTTAACTGCCTGTTCAGGGGCAGAACGACAGATTTGTACCTTGTCAGCTCGGGGGTTTGAACTCGCAACCTTCCAGTTACTAGTCCAACGCTCTAACCACTAGGCTACGCTGCCGCCCCAAGTAGTAGTAGTAGTAGTAGTAGTAGTAGTAGTAGTAGTAGTAGTAGTAGTAGTAGTAGTAGTAGTAGTAGTAGTAGTAGTAGCAGCAGTAGCAGTAGCAGTAGTTGTTGTTGTAGTGGCTGTATAGTAGTAGTGGTAGTAGCAGTGGCAGTGGTAATAGCAGCAGCAGCAGCAGCAGCAGTAGCAGTAGCAGCAGCAGCAGCAGCAGCAGCAGCAGTAGCAGCAGCAGCAGTAGTAGTGGTAGTAGTAGTAGTAGTAAAAGTAGTAGTAGTAGCAGTAGTAGTAGTAGTAGTCGTAGTAGTAGTAGTAGTAGTAGTAGGAGCAGTAGCAGTAGCAGTGGTAGTGGTAGTGGTAATAGTAGTAGAAGTAGTAGTGGTAATAGTAGTATAAGTAGTAGTGGTAATAGTAGTAGTAGTACTAGTAGTAGTGACAACAGCAGTAGTAGTGGTGGTAGTAGTAGTTGTAGTAAAAGTAGTAGTAGTAGCAGTAGTAGTAGTAGTAGTAGTAGTAGTTATTATTATTATTATTTTAGTAGTAGTAGTGGTAATAGTAGTAGTGGTAATAGTAGTAGTAGTAGTAGTAGTGGCAGGAGCAGTAGTAGTACTAGTAGTGGAAGTATTAGTAGTAGTAGTGGCAGCAGCAGTAGTAGTGATCGTAGTGATAGTAGTAGTAGTAGTAGTAGTAGTAGTGGTAATAACAGTAAAAGTAGTAGTAGTAGTAGTAGTAGTAGTAGTAGTAGTGGTAATAACAGTAAAAGTAGTAGTAGTAGTAGTAGTAGTAGTAGTAGTAGTGGCAGCAGCAGTAGTAGTACTAGTAGTGGTAGTATTAGTAGTAGTAGTAGTAGTAGTAGCAGCAGTAGTAGTGATCGTAGTGATAGTAGTAGTAGTAGTAGTAGTGGTAATAACAGTAAAGTAGTAGTAGTAGTAGTAGTAGTAGTAGTAGTAGTAGTAGTAGTGGCAGCAGCAGTAGTAGTGATCGTAGTGATAGTAGTAGTAGTAGTAGTAGTAGTAGTAGTGGTAATAACAGTAAAAGTAGTAGTAGTAGTAGTAGTAGTAGTAGTAGTAATGGCAGCAGCAGTAGTAGTACTAGTAGTGGTAGTATTAGTAGTAGTACTAGTAGTGGTAGTATTAGTAGTAGTAGTAGTAGTAGTAGCAGCAGTAGTAGTGATAGTAGTGGCAGCAGCAGTAGTAGTACTAGTAGTGGTAGTATTAGTAATAGTAGTAGTAGCAGCAGTAGTAGTGATAGTAGTAGTAGTAGTAGTAGTAGCAGTCATGGTAGTGGTAGTAGTAGTAGCAGTAGTGGTAGTAGTATCAGTAGTGGTAGTAGTAGCAGTAGTAGTAGCAGCAGTAGTTGTAGTAGCAGTTGTAGTAGTAGCAGTAGTGGTAGCAGTAGTGGGGGTAGTAGCAGTAGTAGAAGTAGCAGTAGTGGTAGCTATAGTGGGGGTAGTAGCAGTAGTAGTAGCAGCAGTAGTAGTAGCAGCAGTAGTTGTAGTAGCAGTAGTAGTAGTAGAGGTACCAGTAGTAGAAGTAGCAGTAGTGGTAGTAGTAGCAGTAGTAGTAGCAGCAGTAGTTGTAGTCGCAGTTGTAGTAGTATTTGTAGAGGTAGCAGTAGTAGAAGTAGCAGTAGTGGTAGCAGTAGTGGGGGTAGTAGCAGTAGTAGTAGCAGCAGTAGTAGTAGCAGCAGTAGTTGTAGTAGCAGTAGTAGTAGTAGTAGTAGTAGAGGTAGCAGTCGTAGAAGTAGCAGTAGTAGTAGTAGTACTGGACGGCAGGTAACCTAGTGGTTAAGAGCATTCGGCTAGTAACTGAAAGGTTGCTGGTTAATCCCCCCGAGCAGACAGGCCGAAAAATCTGTCGACGTTCGCTTGAGCGAGGCACTTAACCCTAGATCTTGTAAATTGCTCTGGATAAGATTGTCTGCTAAATGACTAAAATGTTGCAGTAGTCAACAGTGTTAGTATTTATTTTTTGTTCTGCCTACATTTAAAACGTTCTCTCTCTGTATACTGTATGTGTGTGTAGGCGCGCGTGCGTGCATGCATGCGTGTGTGTGTTTGTGTGGGTGTGGCGATGTGTGTGTGAGTGCATTCAGATGGTCTGTTATCACTAACGCTACCACATTACCTATCGCAGGGTATGAGCTACAGGCTACAGGCGACAGAGGCAGGATTGAGAACATGGCTCTCTCTGACTCCTCTGGCCTGATAAACAGACCGAGACGCAGCAACATAATGAATACGCATCTCATGATCTCCTGATAATATGTGATTAATAGAAATGCTGATTATCCAATCAGAGCTCTCGCAGGGATAATCAGTTAATTGATCATAGTGGTGTGGAAGGCGGAGGCTTGTGTGTGAGAGTATGTGTGTGTCATTGTCAAGAGTTCTGTTTCCTTGTTTTTTATTTTATTTACTGTGTAATATGAGGACAACACAGCCACATCTCTCTCTCTCTCTCTCTCTCTCTCTCTCGCTCTCAATTCAATTAAATTCAATTCAAGGGCTTTATTGGCATGGGAAACATGTGTTAACATTGCCAAAGCAAGTGAGGTAGACAACATACAAAGTGAATATATAAAGCTCTCTCTCTCTCTCTCTCTTTTTCTCTCTCTCTTTTTCTCTTTTTTCATACCAGTAGGTGTCAGGAGTTTATCCTAAGCCTATAACTGACCAGAAGAGAATTCCAGGTAAAGGCTTCAAAACATAATATTGCACTTTCATAACAAACAAGATGATTGACACTTAAGTGGCCTCTATGTTGGATAGTTGTGTGACCAGCTGTATTTAGTAAACAAAACTAACAGACAGTAGTAAAAGTCAAACACACTGTCTGTATAGGCTTATCTGCAGACAGTGATTAAGATGGTATTATTGGGGATCAGAGATCAGAGATTGTCACAGAGAAAGGCTGGCGGCGCTGGCTGTTGCTCCTATTGTGTGGTGAGGTATATTCCTGATTTTTACATATGCTTGACTATTAAAGAGAGGAGAAAGGTAGCCAGCAAGGGAGGCCACCTATTATACTGGCTATTATACTGGCTGGTACCTCTGGGAATCAACTAGCACCAAAGGACATCATGTTACAGGAATACAGAGAAGAAGGGATAAATAGAGGAGGAGGGAGGGAAATTGGAAGGGCGAGAGAGGGAGAGGGAAAAGGAGAGAGATGGGGGTGATGAAGGAGAGGGAAGAGGGAAAAATAGAGATGGGGTGATGAAGGAGAGGGAAGAGGGAAAAGAGAGAGATGGGGGTGATGAAGGAGAGGGAAGAGGGAAAAGGAGAGATGGGGTGATGAGGGAGAGGGAAGAGGGAAAAGAGAGAGATGGGGTGATGAAGGAGAGGGAAGAGGGAAAAGGAGAGATGGGGTGATGAGGGAGAGGGAAGAGGGAAAAGGACAGGGAAAACGAGAGATGGGGTGATGAGGGAAAAGGAGAGGGAAAAGGAGAGATGGGGTGATGCGGGAGAGGGAAGAGGGAAAAGGAGAAGGAAAAGGAGAGGGAAAGGAGAGATGGGTTGATGAGGGAGAGTGAGAGGGAAAAGGAGAGAGATGGGGGTGATGAAGGAGAGGGAAGAGGGTAAAAGAGAGATGGGGTGATGAGGGAGAGGGAAGAGGGAAAAGGAGAGATGGGGTGATGAGAGAGATGGGGGTGATGAAGGAGAGGGAAGAGGGAAAAGAGAGAGATGGGGGTGATGAGGGAGAGGGAAGAGGGAAAAGAGAGAGTTGGGGGTGATGAAGGAGAGGGAAGAGGGAAAAGGAGAGATGGGGTGATGAGGGAAGAGGGAAAAAGAGAGAGATGGGGTGATGAGGGAGAGGGAAGAGGGAAAAGGAGAGAGATGGGGGTGATGAAGGAGAGGGAAGAGGGTAAAAGAGAGATGGGGTGATGAGGGAGAGGGAAGAGGGAAAAGGAGAGATGGGGTGATGAGAGAGATGGGGGTGATGAAGGAGAGGGAAGAGGGAAAAGAGAGAGATGGGGGTGATGAGGGAGAGGGAAGAGGGAAAAGAGAGAGTTGGGGGTGATGAAGGAGAGGGAAGAGGGAAAAGGAGAGATGGGGTGATGAGGGAAGAGGGAAAAAGAGAGAGATGGGGTGATGAGGGAGAGGGAAGAGGGAAAAGGACATGGAAAGGAGAGGGAGAGGGAAAAAGAGAGATGGCGTGATGAGGGAGAGGGAAGAGGGAAAAAGAGAGATGGGGTGATGAGGGAGAGGGAAGAGAGAAAAAGAGAGATGGGGTGATGAAGGAGAGTGAAGAGGGAAAAGAGAGAGATGGGGGTGATGAAGGAGAGGGAAGAGGGAAAATGAGAGATGGGGTGATGAGGGAAGAGGAAAAAAGAGAGAGATGGGGTGATGAGGGAGAGGGAAGAGGGAAAAGGACAGGGAAAGGATAGGGAGAGGGAAAAAGAGAGATGGGGTGATGAGGGAGAGGGAAGAGGGAAAAGAGAGAGATGGGGGTGATGAAGGAGAGGGAAGAGGGAAAAGAGAGAGATGGGGGTGATGAAGGAGAGGGAAGAGGGAAAAGAGAGAGATGGGGTGATGAAGGAGAGGGAAGAGGGAAAAGAGAGAGATGGGGGTGATGAAGGAGAGGGAAGAGGGAAAAGAGAGAGATGGGGTGATGAAGGAGAGGGAAGAGGAAAAAGAGAGAGATGGGGGTGATGAAGGAGAGGGAAGAGGGAAAATGAGAGATGGGGTGATGAGGGAAGAGGAAAAAAGAGAGAGATGGGGGTGATGAGGGAGAGGGAAGAGGGAAAAATAGAGATGGGGTGATGAGGGAAGAGGGAAAGGGACAGGGAAAAAGAGAGAGATGGGGGTGATGAAGGAGAGGAAAGAGGGAAAGGAGAGATGGGGTGATGAGGGAAGAGGGAAAAGGAGAGGGAAAAGGAGAGATGGGGTGATGAGGGAGAGGGTAAATGACAGGGAAAATGAGAGGGAAAAGGACAGGGAAAAGGAGAGATGGGGTGATGAGGGAGAGGGAAGAGGGGAAAGGAGAGGGAAAAGGAGAGATGGGGTGATGAGGGAGAGGGAAGAGGGAAAAGGACAGGGAAAAGGAGAGGGGAGAGGGAAAAGGACAGGGACAAGGACAGGGAAAAGGAGAGGGAGGAGGGAAAAGGACAGGGAAAAGGACAGGGAAGAGGAGAGGGAAGAGGGAAAAGGACAGGGAAAAGGACAGGGAAGAGGGAAAAGGACAGGGAAAGGAGAGGGAGGAGGGAAAAGGAGAGGGAAGAGGGAAAAGGAGAGGGAAAAGGAGAGGGAGGAGGGAAAAGGAGAGGGAAAAGGGGAGGGAGGAGGGAAAAGGACAGGGAAAAGGAGAGGGAGGAGGGAAAAGGAGAGATGGGGTGATGAGGGAAGAGGGAAAAGGACAGGGAAAAGGAGAGGGAAAAGGAGAGGGAGGAGGGAAAAGGACAGGGAAAAGGACAGGGAAGAGGAGAGGGAAGAGGGAAAAGGACAGGGAAAAGGACAGGGAAGAGGGAAAAGGACAGGGAAAGGAGAGGGAGGAGGGAAAAGGAGAGGGAAGAGGGAAAAGGAGAGGGAAAAGGAGAGGGAGGAGGGAAAAGGAGAGGGAAAAGGGGAGGGAGGAGGGAAAAGGACAGGGAAAATGAGAGGGAGGAGGGAAAAGGAGAGGGAAAAGGACAGGGAAAGGATAGGGAGAGGGAAAAAGAGAGATGGGGTGATGAGGGAGAGGGAAGAGGGAAAAGAGAGAGATGGGGATGATGAAGGAGAGGGAAGAGGGAAAAGAGAGAGATGGGGGTGATGAAGGAGAGGGAAGAGGGAAAAGAGAGAGATGGGGTGATGAAGGAGAGGGAAGAGGGAAAAGAGAGATGGGGGTGATGAAGGAGAGGGAAGAGGGAAAAGAGAGAGATGGGGTGATGAAGGAGAGGGAAGAGGAAAAAGAGAGAGATGGGGGTGATGAAGGAGAGGAAGAGGAAAATGAGAGATGGGGTGATGAGGGAAGAGGAAAAAAAGAGAGATGGGGGTGATGAGGGAGAGGGAAGAGGGAAAATAGAGATGGGGTGATGAGGGAAGAGGGAAAGGGACAGGGAAAAGAGAGAGATGGGGGTGATGAAGGAGAGGAAAGAGGGAAAGGAGAGATGGGGTGATGAGGGAAGAGGGAAAAGGACAGGGAAAAGGAGAGGGAAAAGGAGAGATGGGGTGATGAGGGAGAGGGTAAATGACAGGGAAAATGAGAGGGAAAAGGACAGGGAAAAGGAGAGATGGGGTGATGAGGGAGAGGGAAAAGGACAGGGAAAAGGAGAGATGGGGTGATGAGGGAGAGGGAAGAGGGGAAAGGAGAGGGAAAAGGAGAGATGGGGTGATGAGGAGAGGGAAGAGGGAAAAAGGACAGGGGAAAAAGAGAGGGAGAGGGAAAGGACAGGGACAAGGACAGGGAAAAGGGAGGGAGGAGGGAAAAGGACAGGAAAAGGACAGGGAAGAGGAGAGGAAGAGGGAAAAGGACAGGGAAAAGGACAGGGAAGAGGGAAAAGGACAGGAAAGGAGAGGGAGGAGGGAAAAGGAGAGGGAAGAGGGAAAAGGAGAGGGAAAAGGAGAGGGAGGAGGGAAAAGGAGAGGGAAAGGAGGGAGGAGGAGGAAAAGGACAGGAAAAGGAGAGGGAGGAGGGAAAAGGAGAGATGGGAGTGGGAGGGAAGAGGGAAAAGGACAGGAAAGGAGGGGAAAAGGAGAGGGGAGGAGGAAAGGACAGGGAAAAGGACAGGGAAGAGGAGAGGAAGAGGAAAAGGACAGGGAAAAAGGACAGGGGAAGAGGGAAAAGGACAGGGAAAGGAGAGGGAGGAGATGGAAAAGGAGAGGGAAGAGGAAAAGGAGAGGGAAAGGAGAGGAAGGAGGGAAAAGGAGAGGGAAAAGGGAAGAGGAGGGAAAAGGACAGGAAAATGAGAGGGAGGAGGGAAAAGGAGAGGGAAAAGGAGAGGGAAGAGGGAAAATGAGAGATGGAGTGATGAGGGAAGAGGGAAAGGGACAGGGAAAAAGAGAGAGATGGGGGTGATGAAGGAGAGGAAAGAGGGAAAGGAGAGATGGGGTGATGAGGGAGAGGGAAGAGGGAAAAGGACAGGGAAAAGGAGAGGGAAAAGGAGAGATGGGGTGATGAGGGAAGAGGGAAAGGGACAGGGAAAAAGAGAGAGACGGGGTGATGAAGGAGAGGAAAGAGGGAAAGGAGAGATGGGGTGATGAGGGAGAGGGAAGAGGGAAAAGGACAGGGAAAAGGAGAGGGAAAAGGAGAGATGGGGTGATGAGGGAGAGGGAGAGGGAAAATGACAGGGAAAAAGGAGAGGGAAAGGACATGGAAAATGAGAGATGGGGTGATGAGGAGAGGGAAAAGGACAGGAAAAGGAGAGATGGGGTGATGAGGGAGAGGGAAGAGGGGAAAGGAGAGGGAAAAGGAGATGGGGTGGATGAGGGAAGAGGGAAAAAGGACAGGAAAGGGAGGGAAAGGAGAGATGGGGTGATGAGGAGAGGGAAGAGGGAAAAGGACAGGGAAAAGGAGAGGGGAGAGGGAAAGGACAGGGACAAGGACAGGGAAAAGGAGAGGAGAGGGAAAAAAGAGATGAATGAGGGAGAGGAAAAGGAAAAAGAGAGATGGGGTGATGAGGGAGAGGGAAGAGAGAAAAGAGAGATGGGGTGATGAGGGAGAGGAAAGAGGGAAAAAGGGAGAGACGGGGTGATGAAGGAGAGGGAAGAGGGAAAAAGAGAGACGGGGTGATGAAGGAGAGGGAAGAGGGAAAAAGAGAGATGGCGTGATGAGGGAGAGGGAAGAGGGAAAAAGAGAGATGGGGTGATGAGGGAGAGGGAAGAGGGAAAAAGAGAGATGGGGTGATGAGGGAAGAGGGAAAAATAGAGATGGGGTGATGAGGGAGAGGGAAGAGGGAAAAGGAGAGATGGGGTGATGAGGGAGAGGAAAGAGGGAAAAGAGGAGACGGAGAGATGGGGTGAGAGGAAGAGGGAAAATGAGAGATGGGGTGATGAGGAGTGGAGAAGAGGGAAGAGGACAGGAAAGGAGAGGGAGAGGGAAAAAGAGAGATGGGGTGATGAGGGAGAGGGAAGAGGGAAAAATAGAGAGGGATGGATGAGGGAGAGGAAGAGGGAAAAAGGAGAGATGGGGTGATGAGGAAGAGGGAAAAGGGACAGGGAAAAGAGAGAGATGGGGGTGATGAAGGAGAGGAAAGAGGGAAAGGAGAGATGGGGTGATGAGGGAAGAGGGAAAAGGACAGGGAAAAGGAGAGGGAAAAAGGAGAGATGGGGTGATGAGGGAGGAGGGTAAATGACAGGGAAAATGAGAGGGAAAAGGACAGGAAAAAAGGAGAGATGGGGTGATGAGGGAGGGAAAAGGACAGGGAAAAGGAGAGATGGGGTGATGAGGGAGAGGGAAGAGGGAAAGGAGAGGGAAAAGGAGAGATGGGGTGATGGGGAGAGGAAGAGGAAAAGGACAGGGAAAAGGAGGGGAGAGAGGAAAAGGACAGGGACAAGGACAGGGAAAAGGAGAGGGAGGAGGAAAAGGACAGGGGAAAAGGACAGGGAAGAGGAGAGGGGAAGAGGAAAGGACAGGAAAAGGACAGGGAAGAGGGAAAAGGACAGGAAAGGAGAGGGAGGAGGGAAAAGGAGAGGGAAGAGGGAAAAGGAGAGGGAAAAGGAGGGAGGAGGGAAAAGGAGAGGGAAAAGGGGAGGGAGGAGGGAAAAGGACAGGAAAAGGAGAGGGAGGAGGAAAAGGAGAGATGGGGTGATGAGGGAAGAGGAAAAGGACAGGGAAAAGGAGAGGAAAAGGAGAGGGAGGGAGGAAAAGGACAGGAAAAGGACAGGGAAGAGGAGAGGGAAGAGGGAAAAGGACAGGGAAAAGGACAGGGAAGAGGGAAAAGGACAGGGAAAGGAGAGGGAGGAGGGAAAAGGAGAGGGAAGAGGGAAAAGGAGAGGGAAAAGGAGAGGGAGGAGGGAAAAGGAGAGGGAAAAGGGGAGGGAGGAGGGAAAAGGACAGGGAAAATGAGAGGGAGGAGGGAAAAGGAGAGGGAAAAGGAGAGGGAAGAGGGAAAATGAGAGATGGAGTGATGAGGGAAGAGGGAAAGGGACAGGGAAAAAGAGAGAGATGGGGGTGATGAAGGAGAGGAAAGAGGGAAAGGAGAGATGGGGTGATGAGGGAGAGGGAAGAGGGAAAAGGACAGGGAAAAGGAGAGGGAAAAGGAGAGATGGGGTGATGAGGGAAGAGGAAAGGACAGGAAAAGAGAGACATGAAGGAGAGGAAAGAGGAAAGGAGAGATGGGGTGATGAGGGAGAGGGAAGAGGGAAAAGGACAGGGAAAAGAGGAGAAAAAGGAGAGATGGGGTGATGAGGGAGAGGGAGAGGGAAAATGACAGGAAAGGAGAGGAAAAGGACATGGAAAATGAGAGATGGGGTGATGAGGGAGAGGGAAGAGGACAGGGAAAAAGGAGAGGGAAATGAGGAGAGGAAGAGGGAAAAGGAGAGGGAAAAGGAGAGATGGGGTGATGAGGGAAGAGGGAAAAGGACAGGGAAAGGGAGAGGGAAAGGAGAGATGGGGTGATGAGGGAGAGGGAAGAGGGAAAAGGACAGGGAAAAGGAGAGGGGAGAGGGAAAAGGACAGGGACAAGGACAGGGAAAAGGAGAGGGAGAGGGAAAAAGAGAGATGGCGTGATGAGGGAGAGGGAAAAGGGAAAAAGAGAGATGGGGTGATGAGGGAGAGGGAAGAGAGAAAAGAGAGATGGGGTGATGAGGGAGAGGAAAGAGGGAAAAAGGGAGAGACGGGGTGATGAAGGAGAGGGAAGAGGGAAAAAGAGAGATGGGGTGATTAGGGAGTGTGAAGAGGGAAAAGGACATGGAAAAGGAGAGGGAGAGGGAAAAAGAGAGATGGGGTGATGAGGGAGAGGGAAGAGGGAAAAAGAGAGATGGGGTGATGAGGGAAGAGGGAAAAATAGAGATGGGGTGATGAGGGAGAGGGAAGAGGGAAAAGGAGAGATGGGGTGATGAGGGAGAGGAAAGAGGGAAAAAGAGAGAGACGGGGTGATGAAGGAGAGGGAAGAGGGAAAAAAGAGAGATGGGGTGATGAGGGAGTGGGAAGAGGGAAAAGGACAGGGAAAAGGAGAGGGAGAGGGAAAAAGAGAGATGGGGTGATGAGGGAGCGGGAAGAGGGAAAAATAGAGTAGGGGTGATGAGGGAGAGGGAAGAGGGAAAAGGAGAGATGGGGTGATGAGGGAAGAGGGAAAGGGACAGGGAAAAAGAGAGAGATGGGGGTGATGAAGGAGAGGAAAGAGGGAAAGGAGAGATGGGGTGATGAGGGAAGAGGGAAAAGGACAGGGAAAAGGAGAGGGAAAAGGAGAGATGGGGTGATGAGGGAGAGGGTAAATGACAGGGAAAATGAGAGGGAAAAGGACAGGGAAAAGGAGAGATGGGGTGATGAGGGAGAGGGAAAAGGACAGGGAAAAGGAGAGATGGGGTGATGAGGGAGAGGGAAGAGGGGAAAGGAGAGGGAAAAGGAGAGATGGGGTGATGAGGGAGAGGGAAGAGGGAAAAGGACAGGAAAAGGAGAGGAGAGGAAAAGGACAGGGAAAAGGACAGGGAAAAGGAGAGGGAGGAGGGAAAAGGACAGGGAAAAGGACAGGGAAGAGGAGAGGGAAAAAAGGACAGGGAAAAGGACAGGGAAGAGGGAAAAGACAGGGAAAGGAGAGGGAGAGGAAAAGGAGAGGGAAGAGGAAAAGGAGAGGGAAAAGGAGAGGGAGGAGGGAAAAGGAGAAGGAAAGGACAGGGAAAAGGACAGGGAAAAGGAGAGGGAGGAGGGAAAAGGAGAGGGAAAAGGAGAGGGAAGAGGGAAAAGGAGAGATGGGGTGATGAGGGAAGAGGGACAGGGAAAAGAGAGAGATGGGGTGATGAAGGAGAGGAAGAGGGAAAGGAGAGGGGAAAGGAGAGATGGGGTGATGAGGGAGAGGAAGAGGAAAAGGACAGGGAAAAGGAGAGGGGAGAGGGAAAAGGACAGGGACAAAGGGAAAAGGAGAGGGAGGAGGGAAAAGGACAGGGAAAAGGACAGGGAAGAGGAGAGGGAAGAGGAAAGGACAGGAAAAGACAGGAAGAGGGAAAAGGACAGGAAAGAAAAGGAGGAAAAGGAGAGGAAGAGGGAAAAGGAGAGGGAAAAGGAGAGGGTGAGGAAAATGGAGAGGGAAAAGGAGGAGGAAAAAGGACAGAAAATGGAGAGGGGAGGAGGGAGAGGAAAAAGAGGGAAGAGGAAAAGGAGAGATGGGGTGATGAGGGAGGGAAAGGGACAGGGAAAAAGGGAGAATGGGGAAGGAGAGGAAAGAGGAAAGGAGAGATGGGGTGATGAGGGAGAGGGAAAAAGGACAGGGAAAAGGAGAGGGAAAAGGAGAGATGGGGTGATGAGGAGAGGGAGAGGGAAAATGACAGGGAAAAGGAGAGGGAAAAGGACATGGAAAATGAGAGATGGGGTGATGAGGGAGAGGGAAGAGGGGAAAGGAGAGGGAAAAGGAGAGATGGGGTGATGAGGGAAGAGGGAAAAGGACAGGGAAAGGGAGAGGGAAAGGAGAGATGGGGTGATGAGGGAGAGGGAAGAGGGAAAAGGACAGGGAAAAGGAGAGGGGAGAGGGAAAAGGACAGGGACAAGGACAGGGAAAAGGAGAGGGAGAGGGAAAAAGAGAGATGGCGTGATGAGGGAGAGGGAAGAGGGAAAAAGAGAGATGGGGTGATGAGGGAGTGGGAAGAGGGAAAAGGACAGGGAAAAGGAGAGGGAGAGGGAAAAAGAGAGATGGGGTGATGAGGGAGAGGGAAGAGGGAAAAAGAGAGATGGGGTGATGAGGGAAGAGGGAAAAATAGAGATGGGGTGATGAGGGAGAGGGAAGAGGGAAAAGGAGAGATGGGGTGATGAGGCAGAGGAAAGAGGGAAAAAGAGAGAGACGGGGTGATGAAGGAGAGGGAAGAGGGAAAAAGAGAGATGGGGTGATGAGGGAAGAGGGAAAAATAGAGATGGGGTGATGAGGGAGAGGGAAGAGGGAAAAGGAGAGATGGGGTGATGAGGCAGAGGAAAGAGGGAAAAAAGAGAGATGGGGTGATGAGGGAGTGGGAAGAGGGAAAAGGACAGGGAAAAGGAGAGGGAGAGGGAAAAAGAGAGATGGGGTGATGAGGGAGCGGGAAGAGGGAAAAATAGAGTAGGGGTGATGAGGGAGAGGGAAGAGGGAAAAGGAGAGATGGGGTGATGAGGGAAGAGGGAAAGGGACAGGGAAAAAGAGAGAGATGGGGGTGATGAAGGAGAGGAAAGACGGAAAGGAGAGATGGGGTGATGAGGGAAGAGGGAAAAGGAGAGGGAAAAGGAGAGATGGGGTGATGAGGGAGAGGGAGAGGGAAAATGACAGGGAAAATGAGAGGGAAAAGGACAGGGAAAATGAGAGATGGGGTGATGAGGGAGAGGGAAAAGGACAGGGAAAAGGAGAGATGGGGTGATGAGGGAGAGGGAAGAGGGGAAAGGAGAGGGAAAAGGAGAGATGGGGTGATGAGGGAGAGGGAAAATGACAGGGAAAATGAGAGGGAAAAGGACAGGGAAAAGGAGAGATGGGAAAAGGACAGGACAAGGAGGGAAAAGGAGAGGGAGAAGGAAAGGAAAGGGAAAGATGGGGAGGAGAGGGAGAGGAAAGGAGGGGAAAAGGACAGGGAAATGGGAAAAGGACAGGAAAGGAGAGGGAGGAAAGAGGGAAAAGGACAGGGAGGGAAAAGGAGAGGAAAAGGAGAGGAAAGGAAAAAGGAGAGGGAAAAGAGGAGGGAAGGGAAAAGGACAGGGAAAAGGAGAGGGAGAGGGAAAAGGAGAGGGAAAAGGGGAGAGGGAAAGGACAGGGAAAGAGGGAAAGGGACAGGGAAAAGGAGATGGGGGACAGGAGGAAAAGGAACGGAGAGATGGGTGATGAGGGAGAGGGAAAAAGGGAAAAGGACAGGGAAAAGGAGAGGAAAAGGAGAGAGGGAAAAGGAGAGGGAAAAATGAGGGAAAAGGAGAGGGAAAAGGACATGGAAAAGGAGATGGGGTGATGAGGGAGAGGAAAAGGACAGGGAAAAAGGAGAGATGGGGGTGGGATGAGGGAGAGGGGAAGAGGGAAAGGAGAGGGAAAAGGAGAGGGAAAAGGACAGGGAAAAGGAGAGGGAAAACGAGAGGGAAGAGGAAGGGACAGGGAAGGGAGAGATGGGGGAGATGAAAGGAGGAGAGGGAAAGGACAGGGAAAGGGAGAGGAAAGGAGAGATGGGGTGATGAGGGAGAGGGAAGAGGGAAAGGACAGGGAACGGAGAGGAGAGGGAAAAGGACAGGGACAAGGACAGGGAAAGAGGAGAGGAGGAGGGAAAAGGACAGGAGAAGGAGAGGAAGAGGAAAAGGAGAGGGAAAAGGAGAGGGGGGAAAGGACAGGGAAAGATGAGGAGAGGGAAAGGAGAGGGAAGGAGAGGGAAGAGGGAAAAAGGAGAGGGAAAAGGGAGGAGGGAAAAGGAAGGGAAAAGGAGAGAGGAGGGGGAAAATGAGAGAAAAGGAGAGGGAGGAGGGAAAAGGCAGGGAAAAGAGGGAAAGGGAAGAGGGAAAGGAGAGGGAAGAGGGGGGACGGGAAAGGACAAGGGAAAATGAGGAGAGGAAAAAAGAGAGATGATGATGGGAAGGGAAGAGGAAAAAAGAGAGATGGGGTGATGGGGGAAAAGGGGAAAAAAGAGATGGGGTGATGAGGGAGAGGGAAGAGGAAAAAGAGATGGGGTTGATGAAAGAGGAAGAGGGAAAGAGAGATGGGGGTGAGGGGAGAGGGAAGAGGGAAAAGGAGAGATGGGGTGATGAGGAAGAGGGAAAAAGGAAAAGAGAGATGGGGTGATGAAGGAGAGGGAAGAGGGAAAATGACAGGGAAAGGGAAAAGGAGAGGGAAAAGGAGAGATGGGGTGATGAGGGAGAGGAAGGGAAAATGACAGGGAAAATGAGAGGGAAAAAGGAAAATGAGAGATGGGGTGATGAGGGAGAGGGAAAAGGAGGGAAAAGAGAGATGGGGTGATGAGGGAGAAAGATGGGAAAAGAGGGAAAAGGAGAGAGGGAAAAGAGAGATGGGGGAACGAGGGAGAGGAAGAGGGAAAAGGACAGGAAAAGGAGAGGGAGGAGGAAAGGACAGGGAAAAGGACAGGGAAGAGGAGAGGGAAGAGGGAAAGGACAGGAAAAGGACAGGGAAGAGGAAAAGGACAGGAAAAAGGAGAGGGAGGAGGGAAAAGGAAGGGAAGAGGGAAAAGGAGAGGGAAAAGGAGAGGGGAAAAAGGAGAGGAAAAGGAGGGAGAAAGGAGAGGGAAAAGGAAGGAAAAGGAGGAAAGGGAAGGAGGAGGGAGGAGAAAAGGAGAGGGAGAGGGAAAAGGAGAGAAAAGGGGGGAGGAGGGAAAAGAGAGGGAAAAGGAGGGAAGGGAAAATGAGAGGGAAAAGGAGAGGGAGGAGGAAAGGTCAGGGAAAAGGAGGAAGAGGAAGAGGGAAAAAGGAGGAAGAGGGAAGACAGGGAAAGGACAGGGAAAATGAGAGAGAGAGGGAAAAAGAGAGATGGCGTGATGAGGGAGAGGGAAGAGGGAAAAAGAGAGATGGGAAAAGGGAGAGGGAAAAGGAGAGATGGGGGTGATGAAGGGAGAGGGAAGAGGGAAAAGACAGAGGAGAAGGAAAAGAGGAACAGAGAGAGATGGGGTGATGAGGGAGAGGGAAAAGGACAGGAAAAGGAGAGATGGGGTGATGAAGGAGAGGAAGAGGGAAAGGAGAGATGGGGTGATGAGGAAGAGGAAAAAGGAGAGGGAAAAGGAGAGATGGGGTGATGAGGGAGAGGGGAAGGAAAATGACAGGGAAAATGAGAGGAAAGGACAGGAAAATGAGAGATGGGGTGATGAGGAGAGGGAAAGGACAGGGAAAAGGAGAGATGGGGTGATGAGGAGGGAGGAAGAGGGAAAGGAGAGGGAAAAGGAGAGATGGGAGTGATGAGGGAGAGGAAAATGAATAGGAAAATGAGAGGAAAAGGACAGGAAAAGGAGGATGGGGTGAAAGGAAGAGGGAAAAGGAAAAGGAGATGGGGTGATGAGGGAAGAAAATAACAGGAAAATGGAGGAAAGGACAGGGAAAAGGAGAGGAGAGAGAAAAGGACAGGGACAAGGACAGGGAAAAAGGAGGGAGAAAAGGGAAGAGGGAAAACAGGGAAGAGGAGAGGGAGAGGAAAGGACAGGGAAAAGGAAGGGAAATGGGAAAGGACAGGAAAGGAGAGGGGAAAAGGAGAGGGAAGAGGGAGGGAGAGGGAAAAAGAGGCGTGAAAAAAGGAGGGAGAAGGACAAGGAAAAGGAGAGGAAAAAGAGAGATGGGGTGATGAGGGAGAGGGAGGGGAAAATGATGAGGGAAAATGAGGGAAAAGGACAGGAAAATGAGAGATGGGGTGATGAGGGAGAGGAAAAGGACAGGGAAAAGAGAGATGGGGTGATGAGGAGGAGGGGAAAGAGGGAAAAGGAGAGATGGGGTGATGAGGAGAGGGAAAATGAGGGAAAATGATGGGGTGATGAGGAGAGGGAAATGACAGGAAAATGAGGAGGGAAAGGACATGAAAATGAGAGATGAGAGGGAGAGGAAGAGGAAAAGGAGAGAAAAGGAGAGATGGGGTGATGAGGCAAGAGGAAAAGAGGGAGAGGAAAGGAGAGACGGGGTGATGAGGGAGAGGGAAGAGGAAAAAGAGGGGAGAGGGAAAAGGGACAGGAAAAGGAGAGGGAGAGGAAAAAGAGATGATGAGGGAAGAGGAAAAGAGAGATGGGGCGATTGAGGAGTGGAAGAGGAAAAGGACAGGGAAAAGGAGAGGGAGAGGAAAAAAGAGATGGGGTGATGAGGAGAGGAAAGAGGGAAAAAGAGAGGGGTGATGGGGAAGAGGAAAATGAGATGGGGGATGAGGGAGAGGAAGAGGGAAAAGGAGAGATGGAGGATGAGGCAGAGGAAAGAAAGGAAAAAAAGAGAGATCGGGAAAGGAGAGGGAAGAGGGAAAAAGAGAGATGGGAGTGATGGGGAAGAGGGAAAAATAGAGATAGGGGTGATGAGGGAGAGGAAGGAAAAAGGAGAGATGGGGTGATGGGGAGGAAAGAGGGAAAAAAGAGATGGGGTGATGAGGGAAAGAGGGAAAAGGACAGGGAAAAGGAGAGGGAGAGGGAAAGAGAGATGGGGTGATGGGAGGAGCCGGGAGAGGAAAAAATAGACGTGATGAAGAGGAGAGGGAAAAAAGAGATGGGGTGATGGAAGAGGAAAGGGACAGGGAAAAGAGAGAGATGGAATGAAGGAGAGGAAAGACTGAAAGGAGAGATGGAAGATGAGGGAAGAGGAAAAGAGGGAAAAGGAGAGATGGGGTGATGAGGGAGAGGGAGAGGGAAAATGACAGGGAAAATGAGAGGGAAAAGGACAGGGAAAATGAGAGATGGGGTGATGAGGGAGAGGGAAAAGGACAGGGAAAAGGAGAGATGGGGTGATGAGGGAGAGGGAAGAGGGGAAAGGAGAGGGAAAAGGAGAGATGGGGTGATGAGGGAGAGGGAAAATGACAGGGAAAATGAGAGGGAAAAGGACAGGGAAAAGGAGAGATGGGGTGATGAGGGAGAGGGAAGAGGGGAAAGGAGAGGGAAAAGGAGAGATGGGGTGATGAGGGAGAGGGAAAATGACAGGGAAAATGAGAGGGAAAAGGACAGGGAAAAGGAGAGGGGAGAGGGAAAAGGACAGGGACAAGGACAGGGAAAAGGAGAGGGAGAAGGGAAAGGACAGGGAAAAGGACAGGGAAGAGGAGAGGGGAGAGGGAAAGGACAGGGAAAAGGACAGGGAAATGGGAAAAGGACAGGGAAAGGAGAGGGAGGAGGGAAAAGGAGAGGGAAGAGGGAAAAGGAGAGGGAAAAGGAGAGGGAGGAGGGAAAAGGAGAGGGAAAAGGGGAGGGAGGAGGGAAAAGGACAGGGAAAAGGAGAGGGAGGAGGGAAAAGGAGAGGGAAAAGGAGAGGGAAGAGGGAAAAGGAGAGATGGGGTGATGAGGGAAGAGGGAAAGGGACAGGGAAAAGAGAGAGATGGGGGTGATGAAGGAGAGGAAAGAGGGAACGGAGAGATGGGGTGATGAGGGAGAGGGAAAAGGGAAAAGGACAGGGAAAAGGAGAGGGAAAAGGAGAGATGGGGTGATGAGGGAGAGGGAGAGGGAAAATGACAGGGAAAAGGAGAGGGAAAAGGACATGGAAAAGGAGAGATGGGGTGATGAGGGAGAGGGAAAAGGACAGGGAAAAGGAGAGATGGGGTGATGAGGGAGAGGGAAGAGGGGAAAGGAGAGGGAAAAGGAGAGGGGAGAGGGAAAAGGACAGGGACAAGGACAGGGAAAACGAGAGGGAGGAGGGAAAAGGACAGGGAAGAGGAGAGGGAAGAGGGAAAAGGAGAGGGAAAAGGGGAGGAAGGAGGGAAAAGGACAGGGAAAGGGAGAGGGAAAGGAGAGATGGGGTGATGAGGGAGAGGGAAGAGGGAAAAGGACAGGGAAAAGGAGAGGGGAGAGGGAAAAGGACAGGGACAAGGACAGGGAAAAGGAGAGGGAGGAGGGAAAAGGACAGGGAAGAGGAGAGGGAAGAGGGAAAAGGAGAGGGAAAAGGGGAGGAAGGGGGGAAAAGGACAGGGAAAGGAGAGGGAGGAGGGAAAAGGAGAGGGAAAAGGAGAGGGAGGAGGGAAAAGGAGAGGGAAAAGGAGAGGAGGAGGGAAAAGGAGAGGGAAAAGGAGAGGGAGGAGGGAAAATGAGAGGGAAAAGGAGAGGGAGGAGGGAAAAGGTCAGGGAAAAGGAGAGGGAAGAGGGAAGAGGGAAAAGGAGAGGGAAGAGGGAAAGGACAGGGAAAGGACAGGGAAAATGAGAGAGAGAGGGAAAAAGAGAGATGGCGTGATGAGGGAGAGGGAAGAGGGAAAAAGAGAGATGGGGTGATGAGGGAGAGGGAAGAGGGAAAAAGAGAGATGGGGGTGATGAAGGAGAGGGAAGAGGAAAAGAGAGATGGGGTTGATGAAGGAGAGGGAAGAGGGAACAGAGAGAGATGGGGGTGATGAGGGAGAGGGAAGAGGGAAAAGGAGAGATGGGGTGATGAGGGAAGAGGGAAAAAGAGAGAGATGGGGGTGATGAGGGAGAGGGAAGAGGGAAAATGACAGGGAAAGGATAGGGAGAGGGAAAAAGAGAGATGGTGTGATGAGGGAGAGGGAAGAGAGAAAAAGAGAGATGGGCTGATGAGGGAGAGGAAAGAGGGAAAAAGAGAGAGACGGGGTGATGAAGGAGAGGGAAGAGGGAAAAAGAGAGATGGGGTGATGAGGGAGTGAGAAGATGGAAAAGGACAGGGAAAAGGAGAGCGGGAGGGAAAAAGAGAGATGGGGTGATGAGGGAGAGGGAAGAGGGAAAAGGACAGGGAAAAGGAGAGGGAGGAGGGAAAAGGACAGGGAAAAGGACAGGGAAGAGGAGAGGGAAGAGGGAAAAGGACAGGGAAAAGGACAGGGAAGAGGGAAAAGGACAGGGAAAGGAGAGGGAGGAGGGAAAAGGAAAGGGAAGAGGGAAAAGGAGAGGGAAAAGGAGAGGGAGGAGGGAAAAGGAGAGGGAAAAGGGGAGGGAAGAGGGAAAAGGAGAGGGAAAAGGGGAGGAAGGGGGGAAAAGGACAGGGAAAGGAGAGGGAGGAGGGAAAAGGAGAGGGAAAAGGAGAGGGAGGAGGGAAAAGGAGAGGGAAAAGGAGAGGGAGGAGGGAAAAGGAGAGGGAAAAGGAGAGGGAGGAGGGAAAATGAGAGGGAAAAGGAGAGGGAGGAGGGAAAGGTCAGGGAAAAGGAGAGGGAAGAGGGAAGAGGGAAAAGGAGAGGGAAGAGGGAAAGGACAGGGAAAGGACAGGGAAAATGAGAGAGAGAGGGAAAAAGAGAGATGGCGTGATGAGGGAGAGGGAAGAGGGAAAAAGAGAGACGGGGTGATGAGGGAGAGGGAATAGGGAAAAGAGAGAGATGGGGGTGATGAAGGAGAGGGAAGAGGGAAAAGAGAGAGATGGGGTTGATGAAGGAGAGGGAAGAGGAACAGAGAGAGATGGGGGTGATGAGGGAGAGGAAGAGGGAAAAGGAGATGGGGTGATGAGGGAAGAGGGAAAAGAGAGAGATGGGGGTGATGAGGGGAGAGGAAGAGGAAAATGACAGGAAAGGATAGGAGAGGGAAAAGAGAGATGGTGTGATGAGGGAGAGGGAAGAGAGAAAAAGAGAGATGGGCTGATGAGGGAGAGGAAAGAGGGAAAAGAGAGAGACAGGGTGATGAAGGAGAGGAAGAGGGGAAAAAGAGAGATGGAATGATGAGGGGAGTGAGAAGAGGAAAAGGACAGGGAAAAAGGAGAGCGGAGGGAAAAAGAGAGATGGGGTGATGAGGGAGAGGGAAGAGGGAAAAATTGAGATGGGATGATGAGGGAGAGGGAAGAGGGAAAAGGACAGGGAAAAGGAGAGGGAGGAGGGAAAAGGACAGGGAAAAGGACAGGGAAGAGGAGAGGGAAGAGGGAAAAGGACAGGGAAAAGGACAGGGAAGAGGGAAAAGGACAGGGAAAGGAGAGGGAGGAGGGAAAAGGAAAGGGAAGAGGGAAAAGGAGAGGGAAAAGGAGAGGGAGGAGGGAAAAGGAGAGGGAAAAGGGGAGGGAGGAGGGAAAAGGACAGGGAAAAAGGGAGGGAGGAGGGAAAAGGAGAGGGAAAAGGAGAGGGAAGAGGGAAAAAGAGAGATGGGGTGATGAGGGAAGAGGGAGAGGGACAGGGAAAAAGAGAGAGATGGGGGTGATGAAGGAGAGGAAAGAGGGAAAGGAGAGATGGGGTGATGAGGGAAAAGGAGAGGGAAAAGGAGAGATGGGGTGATGAGGGAGAGGGAGAGGGAAAATGACAGGGAAAATGAGAGGGAAAAGGACATGGAAAAGGAGAGATGGGGTGATGAGGGAGAGGGAAAAGGACAGGGAAAAGGAGAGATGGGGTGATGAGGGAAGAGGGAAAAGGACAGGGAAAGGGAGAGGGAGGAGGGAAAAGGAGAGGGAAATGGGAGGGAGGAGGGAAAAGGACAGGGAAAAGGAGAGGGAGGAGGGAAAGGGAGAGGGAAAAGGAGAGGGAAGAGGGAAAATGAGAGATGGGGTGATGAGGGAAGAGGGAAAGGGACAGGGAAAAAGAGAGAGATGGGGGTGATGAAGGAGAGGAAAGGGGGAAAGGAGAGATGGGGTGATGAGGAAAGGGAGAGGGAAAAGGAGAGATGGGGTGATGAGGGAGAGGGGAGAGGAAAATGACAGGAAAAGGAGAGGGAAAATGACATGGAAAAGGAGAGATGGGGTGATGAGGGAGAGGGAAAAGGACAGGAAAAAGGAGAGATGGGGTGATGAGGGAGAGAGAAGAGGGGAAAGGAGAGGGAAAGGAGAGATGGGTGATGAGGGAGAGGGAAGAGGAAAAGGACAGGGAAAAGGAGGGAGAGGGAAAAGGACAGGGACAAGGACAGGGAAAAGGAGAGGGAGGAGGAAAAGGACAGGAGGAGGAGAGGGAAGAGGGAAAAGGTGAGGGGAGAGGAAAGGACAGGGAAAATGAGAGGGAGAGGGAAAAAGAGAGATGGCGTGATGAGGGAGAGGAAAGAGGGAAAAGAGAGATGGGGTGATGAGGAGAGGGAAGAGGGAAAAAGAGAGAGATGGGGGTGATGAAGAGAGGGAAGAGGAAAAAGAGAGATGGGGGTGATGAGGGAAAAAGAGAGAGTTGGGGGTGATGAAGGAGAGGAAGAGGGAAAAGGAGAGATGGGGTGATGAGGAAAAAGAGAGAGATGGGGTGATGAGGGAGAGGAAGAGGGAAAAGGACAGGGAAAGGATAGGAGAGGGAAAAAGAGAGATGGGGAGGAGAGGGAAGAGGAAAAGGAGAGATGGGGTGATGAGGGAAGAGGAAAAAGAGAGAGATGGGGGTGATGAGGAGAGGAAGAGGAAAATGACAGGAAAGGATAGGAGAGGGAAAAGAGAGATGGTGTGATGAGGGAGAGGGAAGAGAGAAAAAGAGATGGGCTGATGAGGAGAGGAAAGAGGGAAAAAGAGAGAGACGGGGTGATGAAGGAGAGGGAAGAGGGAAAAAGAGAGATGGGGTGATGAGGGAGTGAGAAGATGGAAAAGGACAGGGAAAAGGAGAGCGGGAGGGAAAAAGAGAGATGGGGTGATGAGGGAGAGGGAAGAGGGAAAAATTGAGATGGGATGATGAGGGAGAGGGAAGAGGGAAAAGGACAGGGAAAAGGAGAGGGAGGAGGGAAAAGGACAGGGAAAAGGACAGGGAAGAGGAGAGGGAAGAGGGAAAAGGACAGGGAAAAGGACAGGGAAGAGGGAAAAGGACAGGGAAAGGAGAGGGAGGAGGGAAAAGGAAAGGGAAGAGGGAAAAGGAGAGGGAAAAGGAGAGGGAGGAGGGAAAAGGAGAGGGAAAAGGGGAGGGAAGAGGGAAAAGGAGAGGGAAAAGGGGAGGAAGGGGGGAAAAGGACAGGGAAAGGAGAGGGAGGAGGGAAAAGGAGGGAAAAGGAGAGGGAGGGAAAAGGAGAGGGAAAAGGAGAGGGAGGAGGGAAAAGGAGAGGGAAAAGGAGAGGGAGGAGGGAAAATGAGAGGGAAAAGGAGAGGGAGGAGGGAAAGGTCAGGGAAAAGGAGAGGGAAGAGGGAAGAGGGAAAAGGAGAGGGAAGAGGGAAAGGACAGGGAAAGGACAGGGAAAATGAGAGAGAGAGGGAAAAAGAGAGATGGCGTGATGAGGGAGAGGGAAGAGGGAAAAAGAGAGACGGGGTGATGAGGGAGAGGGAATAGGGAAAAGAGAGAGATGGGGGTGATGAAGGAGAGGGAAGAGGGAAAAGAGAGAGATGGGGTTGATGAAGGAGAGGGAAGAGGGAACAGAGAGAGATGGGGGTGATGAGGGAGAGGGAAGAGGGAAAAGGAGAGATGGGGTGATGAGGGAAGAGGGAAAAAGAGAGAGATGGGGGTGATGAGGGAGAGGGAAGAGGGAAAATGACAGGGAAAGGATAGGGAGAGGGAAAAAGAGAGATGGTGTGATGAGGGAGAGGGAAGAGAGAAAAAGAGAGATGGGCTGATGAGGGAGAGGAAAGAGGGAAAAAGAGAGAGACGGGGTGATGAAGGAGAGGGAAGAGGGAAAAAGAGAGATGGGGTGATGAGGGAGTGAGAAGAGGGAAAAGGACAGGGAAAAGGAGAGCGGGAGGGAAAAAGAGAGATGGGGTGATGAGGGAGAGGGAAGAGGGAAAAATTGAGATGGGATGATGAGGGAGAGGGAAGAGGAAAAGGACAGGGAAAAGGAGAGGAGGAGGAAAAGGACAGGGAAAAGGACAGGGAAGAGGAGAGGGAAGAGGGAAAAGGACAGGGAAAAGGACAGGGAAGAGGGAAAAGGACAGGGAAAGGAGAGGGAGGAGGGAAAAGGAAAGGGAAGAGGGAAAAGGAGAGGGAAAAGGAGAGGGAGGAGGGAAAAGGAGAGGGAAAAGGGGAGGGAGGAGGGAAAAGGACAGGGAAAAAGGGAGGGAGGAGGGAAAAGGAGAGGGAAAAGGAGAGGGAAGAGGGAAAAAGAGAGATGGGGTGATGAGGGAAGAGGGAGAGGGACAGGAAAAAAGAGAGAGATGGGGGTGATGAAGGAGAGGAAAGAGGAAAGGAGAGATGGGGTGATGAGGGAAAAGGAGAGGGAAAAGGAGAGATAAGATGAGGGAGAGGGAGAGGGAAAATGACAGGGAAAATGAGAGGAAAAGGACATGGAAAAGGAGAGATGGGGTGATGAGGGAGAGGAAAAGGACAGGGAAAAGGAGAGATGGGGGTGATGAGGGAAGAGGGAAAAGGACAGGAAAGGGAGGGAGGAGGGAAAAGGAGAGGGAAAATGGGAGGGAGGAGGGAAAAGGACAGGGAAAAGGAGAGGGAGGAGGGAAAGGGAGAGGGAAAAGGAGAGGGAAGAGGGAAAATGAGAGATGGGGTGATGAGGGAAGAGGGAAAGGGACAGGGAAAAAGAGAGAGATGGGGGTGATGAAGGAGAGGAAAGGGGGAAAGGAGAGATGGGGTGATGAGGGAAAGGGAGAGGGAAAAGGAGAGATGGGGTGATGAGGGAGAGGGAGAGGGAAAATGACAGGGAAAAGGAGAGGGAAAATGACATGGAAAAGGAGAGATGGGGTGATGAGGGAGAGGGAAAAGGACAGGGAAAAGGAGAGATGGGGTGATGAGGGAGAGAGAAGAGGGGAAAGGGAGAGGGAAAGGAGAGATGGGGTGATGAGGGAGAGGGAAGAGGGAAAAGGACAGGGAAAAGGAGAGGGGAGAGGGAAAAGGACAGGGACAAGGACAGGGAAAAGGAGAGGGAGGAGGGAAAAGGACAGGGAGGAGGAGAGGGAAGAGGGAAAAGGTGAGGGAGTAGGGAAAGGACAGGGAAAATGAGAGGGAGAGGGAAAAAGAGAGATGGCGTGATGAGGGAGAGGGAAGAGGGAAAAAGAGAGATGGGGTGATGAGGGAGAGGGAAGAGGGAAAAGAGAGAGATGGGGGTGATGAAGGAGAGGGAAGAGGGAAAAGAGAGAGATGGGGGTGATGAGGGAAAAGAGAGAGTTGGGGGTGATGAAGGAGAGGGAAGAGGGAAAAGGAGAGATGGGGTGATGAGGGAAAAAGAGAGAGATGGGGGTGATGAGGGAGAGGGAAGAGGGAAAAGGACAGGGAAAGGATAGGGAGAGGGAAAAAGAGAGATGGCGTGATGAGGGAGAGGGAAGAGGGAAAAATAGAAATGGGGTGATGAGGGAGAGGGAAGAGGGAAAAGGAGAGATGGGGTGATGAGAGAAGAGGAAAAGGGACAGGGAAAAAGAGAGAGATGGGGTGATGAAGGAGAAGAAAGAGGGAAAGGAGAGATGGGGTGATGAGGGAGAGGGAAGAGTGAAAAGGAGAGATGGGGTGATGAGGGAGAGGGAAAATGACAGGGAAAATGAGAGGGAAAAGGACAGGTAAAAGGAGAGATGGGGTGATGAGGGAGAGGGAAAAGGAAAGGAAAAAGGAGAGATGGGGTGATGAGGGAGAGGGAAGAGGGGAAAGGAGAGGGAAAAGGAGAGATGGGGTGATGAGGGAAGAGGGAAAAGGACAGGGAAAGGAAGAGGGAAAGGAGAGATGGGGTGATGAGGGAAGAGGGAAAAGGACAGGGAAAAGGAGAGGGGAGAGGGAAAAGGACAGGGACAAGGACAGGGAAAAGGAGAGGGAGGAGGGAAAAGGACAGGGATAAGGACAGGGAAGAGGAGAGGGAAGAGGGAAAAGGACTGGGAAAAGGACAGGGAAGAGGGAAAAGGACAGGGAAAGGAGAGGGAGGAGGGAAAAGGAGAGGGAAGAGGGAAAAGGAGAGGGAAAAGGAGAGGGAGGAGGGAAAGGAGAGGGAAAAGGGGAGGGAGGAGGGAAAAGGACAGGGAAAAGGAGAGGGAGGAGGGAAAAGGAGAGGGAAAAGGAGAGGGAAGAGGGAAAAGGAGAGATGGGGTGATGAGGGAAGAGGGAAAGGGACAGGGAAAAAGAGAGAGCTGGGGGTGATGAAGGAAAGGAAAGAGGGAAAGGAGAGATGGGGTGATGAGGGAGAGGGAAGAGGGAAAAGGAGAGATGGGGTGATGAGGGAGAGGGAGAGGGAAAATGACAGGGAAAAGGAGAGGAAAAAGGACATGGAAAAGGAGAGATGGGGTGATGAGGGAGAGGGAAAAGGACAGGGAAAAGGAGAGATGGGGTGATGAGGGAGAGGGAAGAGGGAAGAGGGGAAAGGAGAGGGAAAAGGAGAGATCGGGTGATGAGGGAAGAGGGAAAAGTACAGGGAAAGGGAGAGGGAAAGGAGAGATGGGGTGATGAGGGAGAGGGAAGAGGGAAAAGGACAGGGAAAAGGAGAGGGGAGAGGGAAAAGGACAGGGACAAGGACAGGGAAAAGGAGAGGGAGGAGGGAAAAGGACAGGGAAGAGGAGAGGGAAGAGGGAAAAGGTGAGGGAGTAGGGAAAGGACAGGGAAAATGAGAGGGAGAGGGAAAAAGAGAGATGGCGTGATGAGGGAGAGGGAAGAGGGAAAAGAGAGAGATGGGGGTGATGAGGGAAAAGAGAGAGTTGGGGGTGATGAAGGAGAGGGAAGAGGGAAAAAGAGAGATGGGGTGATGAGGGAGAGGGAAGAGAGAAAAAGAGAGATGGGGTGATGAGGGAGAGGGAAGAGGGAAAAAGAGAGATGGGGTGATGAGGGAGAGGGAAGAGGGAAAAGAGAGAGATGGGGGTGATGAAGGAGAGGGAAGAGGGAAAAGAGAGAGATGGGGGTGATGAGGGAAAAGAGAGAGTTGGGGGTGATGAAGGAGAGGGAAGAGGGAAAAGGAGAGATGGGGTGATGAGGGAAAAAGAGAGAGATGGGGGTGATGAGGGAGAGGGAAGAGGGAAAAGGACAGGGAAAGGATAGGGAGAGGGAAAAAGAGAGATGGCGTGATGAGGGAGAGGGAAGAGGGAAAAAGAGAGATGGGGTGATGAGGGAGAGGGAAGAGAGAAAAAGAGAGATGGGGTGATGAGGGAGAGGAAAGAGTGAAAAGAGAGAGACGGGGTGATGAGGGAGTGGGAAGAGGGAAAAGGACAGGGAAAAGGAGAGGAAGAGGGAAAAAGAGAGATGGGGTGATGAGGGAGAGGGAAGAGGGAAAAAGAGAGATGGGGTGATGAGGGAGAGGGAAGAGGGAAAATAGAGATGGGGTGATGAGGGAGAGGGAAGAGGGAAAAGGAGAGATGGGGTGATGAGAGAAGAGGAAAAGGGACAGGGAAAAAGAGAGAGATGGGGTGATGAAGGAGAAGAAAGAGGGAAAGGAGAGATGGGGTGATGAGGGAGAGGGAAGAGTGAAAAGGACAGGGGAAAGGAGAGGGAAAAGGAGAGATGGGGTGATGAGGGAGAGGGAGAGGGAAAATGACAGGGAAAATGAGAGGGAAAAGGACAGGTAAAAGGAGAGATGGGGTGATGAGGGAGAGGGAAAAGGAAAGGAAAAAGGAGAGATGGGGTGATGAGGGAGAGGGAAGAGGGGAAAGGAGAGGGAAAAGGAGAGATGGGGTGATGAGGGAAGAGGGAAAAGGACAGGGAAAGGAAGAGGGAAAGGAGAGATGGGGTGATGAGGGAAGAGGGAAAAGGACAGGGAAAAGGAGAGGGGAGAGGGAAAATGACAGGGACAAGGACAGGGAAAAGGAGAGGGAGGAGGGAAAAGGACAGGGATAAGGACAGGGAAGAGGAGAGGGAAGAGGGAAAAGGACTGGGAAAAGGACAGGGAAGAGGGAAAAGGACAGGGAAAGGAGAGGGAGGAGGGAAAAGGAGAGGGAAGAGGGAAAAGGAGAGGGAAAAGGAGAGGGAGGAGGGAAAGGAGAGGGAAAAGGGGAGGGAGGAGGGAAAAGGAGCAGGGAAAAGGAGAGGGAGGAGGGAAAAGGAGAGGGAAAAGGAGAGGGAAGAGGGAAAAGGAGAGATGGGGTGATGAGGGAAGAGGGAAAGGGACAGGGAAAAAGAGAGAGCTGGGGGTGATGAAGGAAAGGAAAGAGGGAAAGGAGAGATGGGGTGATGAGGGAGAGGGAAAAGGGAAAAGGAGAGATGGGGTGATGAGGAGAGGGAGAGGGAAAATGACAGGGAAAAGGAGAGGAAAAAGGACATGGAAAAGGAGAGATGGGGTGATGAGGGAGAGGGAAAAGGACAGGGAAAAGAAGAGATGGGGTGATGAGGGAGAGGGAAGAGGGAAGAGGGGAAAGGAGAGGGAAAAGGAGAGATCGGGTGATGAGGGAAGAGGGAAAAGTGACAGGGAAAGGGAGAGGGAAAGGAGAGATGGGGTGATGAGGGAGAGGGAAGAGGGAAAAGGACAGGGAAAAGGAGAGGGGAGAGGGAAAAGGACAGGGACAAGGACAGGGAAAAGGAGAGGGAGGAGGGAAAAG
The DNA here is from genome assembly GCF_023373465.1 of Oncorhynchus keta. Classification (NCBI taxonomy): domain Eukaryota; kingdom Metazoa; phylum Chordata; class Actinopteri; order Salmoniformes; family Salmonidae; genus Oncorhynchus; species Oncorhynchus keta. The sequence continues at coordinate 17,483,323 of NC_068455.1, read as the reverse complement.
GACAGGGAAGAGGAGAGGGAAGAGGGAAAAGGAGATGGAAAAGGGGAGGGAGGAGGGAAAAGGACAGGGAGGAGGAGAGGGAAGAGGGAAAAGGTGAGGGAGTAGGGAAAGGACAGGGAAAATGAGAGGGAGAGGGAAAAAGAGAGATGGCGTGATGAGGGAGAGGGAAGAGGGAAAAAGAGAGATGGGGTGATGAGGGAGAGGGAAGAGGGAAAAGAGAGAGATGGGGGTGATGAGGGAAAAGAGAGAGTTGGGGGTGATGAGGAGAGGGAAGAGGGAAAAGGACAGGGAAAAGGAGAGATGGGGTGATGAGGGAGAGGGAAGAGGGGAAAGGAGAGGGAAAAGGAGAGATGGGGTGATGAGGGAGAGGGAAGAGAGAAAAAGAGAGATGGGGTGATGAGGGAGAGGGAAGAGGGAAAAGGAGAGAGATGGGGGTGATGAAGGAGAGGGAAGAGGGAAAAAGAGAGATGGGGTGATGAGGGAGAGGGAAGAGGGAAAAGAGAGATGGGGGTGATGAGGGAGAGGGAAGAGAGAAAAAGAGAGATGGGGTGATGAGGGAGAGGGAAGAGGGAAAAGGAGAGAGATGGGGGTGATGAAGGAGAGGGAAGAGGGAAAAAGAGAGATGGGGTGATGAGGGAGAGGGAAGGGGGAAAAGGAGAGGGAGAGGGAAAAAGATAGATGGGGTGATGAGGGAGAGGGAAGAGGGAAAAAGAGAGATGGGGTGATGAGGGAGAGGGAAGAGGGAAAAGGAGAGATGGGGTGATGAGGGAGAAGGAAAAAGGACAGGGAAAAGGAGAGGGAGGAGGGAAAAGGAGAGGGAAGAGGGAAAGGGACAGGGAAAAGGAGAGGGAAGAGGGAAAAGGACAGGGTAAAGGAGAGGGAAGAGTGAAAAGGACAGGAAAAAGGACAGGGAAAAGGAGAGGGAAGAGGGAAAAGGACAGGGTAAAGGAGAGGGAAGAGTGAAAAGGACAGGAAAAAGGACAGGGAAAAGGATAGGGAAGAGGGAAAAGGACAGGGAAAGGAGAGGGAGGAGGGAAAAGGACAGGGATAAGGAGAGGGAGAAGGACAGGGAAAATGAGAGGGAAGAGGGAAAAGGACAGGGTAAAGGAGAGGGAAGAGTGAAAAGGACAGGAAAAAGGACAGGGAAAAGGATAGGGAAGAGGGAAAAGGACAGGGAAAGGAGAGGGAGGAGGGAAAAGGACAGGGAAAAGGAGAGGGAGAAGGACAGGGAAAATGAGAGGGAAGAGGGAAAAGGACAGGGAAAAGGAGAGTTAAGAGGGAAAAGGAGAGGGAGGAGTCTGTTCAAAGTCTACGTCTCGTACAGATGCTGTAAGGGTCTCCTGGTGCAGGTGACTATGAAAGGCCAGCTAAAATGGGAACAAAATCTCTATATTATTATGTGTTTTGGTCTAGATGACTTGGTTGTTGCTGTGGTTAACAAATTGTAAAAGGGGAAACCATGTTGGATATGTGTGTGGGTTTGTGAGTCTCTGAGGCGGTGTGTGTGTATAAGAGGCCGTGTGTGAGTGTATCAGAGGCGGTGTGTGTGTGTGTGTATCAGAGGCGGTGTGTGTATCAGAGGCGGTGTGAGTGTGTATCAGATGCGATGTGTGTGTGTGTATCAGAGGTGGTGTGTGTGTATCAGAGGTGGTGTGTGTATCAGAGGTGGTGTGTGTGTGTATCAGAGGCGGTGTGTGTCTGTATCAGATGCGGTGTGTGTGTGTATCAGATGCGGTGTGTGTGTGTATCAGAGGTGGTGTGTGTGTATCAGAGGTGGTGTGTGTATCAGAGGTGGTGTGTGTATCAGAGGTGGTGTGTGTATCAGAGGTGGTGTGTGTGTATCAGAGGTGGTGTGTGTATCAGAGGCGGTGTGAGTGTGTGTGTATCAGAGGCGGTGTGTGTATCAGAGGCGGTGTGTGTATCAGAGGCGGTGTGTGTGTGTGTATCAGAGGTGGTGTGTGTGTGTACCAGAGGTGGTGTGTGTGTGTATCAGAGGGTGTGTGTGTGTGTGTGTGTGTATCAGAGGCAGTGTGTGTGTGTATCAGAGGCAGTGTGTGTATTTATTTTATTTTTTTACCTTTATTTAACTAGGCAAGTCAGTTAAGAACACATTCTTATTTTCAATGACGGCCCTAGGAACAGTGGGTTAACTGCCTGTTTAGGGGCAGAAAGACAGATTTGTACCTTGTCAGCTCGGGGATTTGAACTTGCTGATATTCTGTGAAATCCCTGGCTACATAGGGCTATTAATTAACCTCAGTGCTATGAATACTACTTACATTAGAGGAGAATACATTGGAGATGGCAGAGCAGAGGCCTTTCTATACCTATCGCTCCCTCACAGCCCAGGCAGGTTGGCTGGCGGATGGATCAGGCCTGCCCACGTGAGCCAGAATATGTTAACTGGGAAGTGACGAAGTAGATGTTAAAAAAATATGCATAAGTCCCCTCTTTAATATTACATATCTATCCTGGCCTGTCACTTCAAAACATGAGATTGCATAAACAGAGGGACCGCAACAACAAAAAACAGAAGTACTAGGAAAGAAGGAGAGGGGGATGAAGGGGAGAGAGAGGAGGGAGAGATAACAGAAAGGTGGAGGAGGAAAGAGGAGGAGGGGAGGTGGAATAGGAGAAGAAGAACAAGAAGAAGAAGAAGAATGGCACCTGTGAATGAGTAGAAATTCATTTGACAAATTCAGAGAGATGGACGTAGGGAGGAGAGGATGAATGAAGAAATCAATGAAGAGGAAACTTGTGGGCAAGAAAGAAGTTCTCAGTGGAACAATGCAGGGCAACCAGGGGCCTGGGGAGTGGGGGATTAGAGGTGGAGGAAGAGAGAGAGAGTAAAGGAGGAGAGGAGAGGTGGTGGAGGTGGGGTGCGGTGCCTCGTTCGGGGACATTGGAAAAGATAGTGACTTTTCAAGGCATAGGCAGGTAAATAGTAATTTACTGTGCATGCACAATCACTGCTACACCATGCCTTAACACAGGTGACACACAGGCGAGCGAGAGGCAGGAGCATTGATAATGAAAAGCAGTGCTAGGTTGTGTCACAAATTTCACCCTATTTTCTATATAGTGCACATAATTTTAACAGAGCCCTTATGGGCCCTGGTCAAAAATAGTATACTTCATAGGGAATAGGGTGGCATTTAGGACACACCCAGTGCCATTGTGGCATCCGTCAGGGGATGTTTCTTTTTTATTTTAAATATTGCTGCCCTCTCTCATGTGAAGGAAGGCTGATGCATCTTGACGGAAGCCTCCTGTTGGAAGTCAGATGTGACTTAATATGTGAAGGAACTTAAGTGTGATGCATTATCAGAGTGCTAAGGCCTACGCTCAATTATTTTGTCCTCCTCACCTCTTCCTCTTTTTCTTTCTGTTCCTTTCTTCCTCTCCCAGAAAGAGAGAGCTTGTCGGGTTGTTTAGCCACCTCTATGCCCACTAGGATATATATACTGTATATTTTGTATCATTAATTAAGTCAATTTGTGCATACATTCTGCTTTCATCAAAGGCAGTTTCCATGTACCTAGACAGTAAAGTCTTTCAGATGTGAATGTTGGTTTGAATGCTTCAGTGCCCACTGGAAAAGCAGCAGCGTTTCATAAAGACACACATTTCAGAACTATCAGACAATGTCTGTCTAAATGTATCTCCAATCTTGTTTATGGCATTAGCCTGAGGTAAATGTATCTCCAGTCTTGTTAATGGCATTAGCCTGAGGTAAATGTATCTTCAGTCTTGTTTATGGCATTAGCCTGAGGTAAATGTATCTCCAGTCTTTTTTATGGCATTAGCCTGAGGTAAATGTATCTCCAGTCTTGTTTATGGCATTAGCCTGAGATGAATGTATCTCCAGTCTTGTTTATGGCATTAGCCTGAGGTAAATGTATCTCCAGTCTTGTTAATGGCATTAGCCTGAGGTAAATGTATCTCCAGTCTTGTTTATGACATTAGCCTGAGGTAAATGTATCTCCAGTCTTGTTAATGACATTAGCCTGAGGTAAATGTATCTCCAGCCTTGTTTATGGCATTAGCCTGAGGTAAATGTATCTCCAGTCTTGTTAATGACATTAGCCTGAGGTAAATGTATCTCCAGTCTTGTTAATGACATTAGCCTGAGGTAAATGTATCTCCAGCCTTGTTTATGGCATTAGCCTGAGGTAAATGTATCTCCAGCCTTGTTTATGGCATTAGCCTGAGGTAAATGTATCTCTAGTCTTGTTAATGGCATTACCCTGAGGTAAATGTATCTCCAGTCTTGTTAATGGCATTACCCTGAGGTAAATGTATCTCCAGTCTTGTTTATGGCATTAGCCTGAGGTAAATGTATCTCCAGCCTTGTTTATGGCATTAGCCTGAGGTAAATGTATCTCCAGTCTTGTTTATGACATTAGCCTGAGGTAATATCAGCTCTTACAATAATCTTCTTAGCCCATATTCCTATCTTGTACTTCATGTACAGTAGAGAAATACATCATTGTAAAACTGATTCTGGTATAAAACATAGTTTTAGTGAGATCAAACACAGTTTCTTTTAAAACAGAATACATCTTGAGCTGATAAGAAGAATTAAGAAACAGTTTTGACAATGCTAGGACAAAAAAATGAAAAAATGTTATTGTCCATGTACTTGTCAGGCCTTTCTACTCCTCACAGCATTTCCACTCCTCTTTCTCTAGACTTCTCAAATGAAGCAAACATGAATGAAGGTTTATGGAAAATCCCCTGCTTGTCACGATGTTGGATCTAAAAACATTTAATCTTGATATATGAATCTCTCTGGAGAACTGACTGGTGCTAGCAGCTAGTATTGGCCCATGTCAGGTCTCTTTTAGATTGGGCTTTATTCCACACGCTGGCTGTCTGACAGGGGGCTGTTCTAAACAGTCACTCAATGCAGATGTTCCTCACAGAGTCAAATGACATCATGTTCCAGTGGACATGTTCCAAGCCCATCAACATACTCATGTAGGTAATCACTACATGTTAAACTCTTACTCTTTATGTTACATACAATGCGCTCAAAAAGTAATCTTTACTTTTTCAAAATGTATTTGTGTCACAAAGTGGGATTAAAGTGGTTTGAATAGTATTTTTTGTCAACAATTCTAATTAATTAATTAAAAAACAGATGTCTTGATTCGATAATTATTCATCCCCCTGAGGCAATACATGTTAGAATAACCTTAGGCAGCGATTACGGCAGTGATTCTTTCTGGGTAAGTCTCTAAGTCCACCTTGATAGTACAATACTTACCCATTATTCTTTCAAAAATTCTTCAAACTCTGTCAAGTTGACTGTATATAGAACGTTATTTTCTTGCCATAGATTTTGAAGCCGATTAAAGTCAAAACTGCAACTAGGCCACTCAGGAACGTTCAATGTCACCTTGGTAAGCAACTCCAGTGTATATTTAGCCTTGTGTTTTTGGTTATTTTCCTGCTGAAAGGTGAATTTGTCCACCAGTGTCTGTTGGAATGCAAACTGAACCAGGTTTTCCTCTAGGATTTTGCCTGTTCTTAGCTCTATTCCAATTATTTTTATCCTAAAAAAAACTCCCTAGTCATTGCCAATGAGAAGCATACCCAAAACATGATGCAGCCACCACCATGCTTGAAAATATGAAGAGTGGTACTCAATTATGTTTTGTGTTGGATTTGCCTCAAACATAGGGCTTTGTATTCAGTACCAAAAGTACATTTCTTTGCCACAGTTTTAGCAGTATAACTTTAGTGCCTTATTGCAAACAAGATACATTTTTGTAATAATTTTATTCTGTACTGGCTTCTCTATTTTCACTCTGACATTTGTGTTAGTCATTGTAAATGAGAATTTGTTCTTAACTGACTTGCCTAGTTAATTAAAGGTTAAATAAAGGTTAAAAAAAAATGTTAGTATTGTGGAGTAACTACAATGTTATTGATCGATCCTCGGTTATCTCTTATCACAGTGTCACGTTCTGACCATAGTTCTTGTGTGTTTTCCTTGTTTTAGTGTTGGTCAGGACGTGAGCTGGGTGGGCATCCTATGTTGTGTGTCTGTTTCTGTGTTTGGCCTGATATGGTTCTCAATCAGAGGCAGGTGTTAGTCATTGTCTCTGATTGGGAACCATATTTAGGTAGCCTGTTTTGTGTTGGGTTTTGTGGGTGATTATTTACGTGTCTGTGTTTGTTTCACCACACAGGACTGTTTCAGTTTTAACATTTATTGTTTTGTATATTTGTAGTGTTTCTCTGTATTTGTCTTGATTAAAGATGTTTAACCCTAACCACGCTGCGTTTTGGTCCGCCTCTCCTTCCCAGGAAGAAAGGCGTTACAGAATCACCCACCAACCAAGGACCAAGCGGCGTGGTAAAAAGAGGCAGCAGCAAAAGCAGCAGCTGGAGAAGCAACAGGTGCAGCAGGAGAAGCAGCAGCAGGAGAAGCAGCAGCAGGAGAAAAAGCAGCAGCAGGAGAAGCAACAGAGGCAGCAGCAGCAGCAGCAGCAGCAGCAGCAGTGGGAGAGGCTGCATTATTTGGAGAAATGGACTTGGGAGGAGATCCTAGACGGGACAGGACCCTGGGCAGAGCCAGGGGAATATTGCCGCCCCAAAGCCGAGCTGGAAGCAGCGAATACCCCACAGTCCTGAGCTACCCCTCAGTCCTGAGCTACCCCTCAGTCCTGAGCTACCCCTCAGTCAGGAGCTGTCCCTCAGTCCTGAGCTACCCCTCAGTCAGGAGCTGTCCCTCAGTCCTGAGCTACCCCTCAGTCCTGAGCTACCCCTCAGTCCTGAGCTACCCCTCAGTCCCGAGCTGCCCCTCAGTCAGGAGCTGTCCCTCAGTCCTGAGCTACCCCTCAGTCCTGAGCTACCCCTCAGTCCTGAGCTACCCCTCAGTCCCGAGTTGCCCCTCAGTCAGGAGCTGTCCCTCAGTCCTGAGCTACCCCTCAGTCCTGAGCTACCCCTCAGTCCCGAGCTACCCCTCAGTCCTGAGCTGCCCCTCAGTCAGGAGCTGTCCCTCAGTCCAGTGGGGCCCTTTGTTAGGGTTCCTAGGCCAAGTTCGGCGGCGAGGGTCGCCATTCAAAGGACGCTAAGGAGGTGGACTAAGACAATTATGGAGTGGGGTCCACGTCCAGCGCCAGAGCCGCCACCGCGGACAGATGCCCACTAAAAACAGTTAAAGCATTTAATGGCTGTGATAGGAGAAAACTGAGGATGGATGTCACGCCTTGGTCATAGTATTTTGTGTTGTCGTTATATATTTGGTCAGGCCAGGGTGTGACATGGGTTTAAATGTTGTGTTTCGTATTGGGGTTTTGTAGGCATTGGGATTGCGGCTGAGTAGGAGTGTAGCATAGGTTTGGCTGCCTGAGGCGGTTCTCAATCAGAGTCAGGTGATTCTCGTTGTCTCTGATTGGGAACCATATTTAGGTAGCCTGGGTTTCACTGTGTATTTCGTGGGTGATTGTTCCTGTCTCTGTGTAGTGTTCACCAGATAGGCTGTGATAGGTTTTCTCGTTCCGTTTGTTGAGTACATGAGTACATGAGTAACCACCACGCTGCATTTTGGTCCGACTCTCCTTCAACAGACGAACGCCGTTACAATGGATCAACATTATTGTACTTACTCCACAATACTAGTCTAATTGACATACATCATGGTTACAACAATGCACTAAAGCAATACTGCAAAAAAATGTGTGCAAAGCAATTCACTTTTTGTCCTGAGTACAAAGTGTTATGTTTGGGGCAAATCCAATACAACACATTACTGAGTACAACTCTTCATATTTTCAAGCATAGTGGTGGCTGGATCATGTTATGGACCGGGGATTTTTTCACAATAAAACTAAAATAAAATTTACCAAATGGAGCTACACACAGGCAAAATCCTCAAGGAAAACTTGCTTTCCACCAGACACTGGTCAAATTCATTCACTTTTCAGCAGGACAATAACGTAAAACACAAGGCCAAAACTTGTTTTTACTTCTTTCATTTTATTGAACCTTTAATTATCTAGGCAAGTCAGTTAAGAACAAATTATTGACAGCTCCAATGCCGTCTTTCGGATGGGACGTTAAACGGGTGTCCTGACTCTCTGAGGTCATTAAAGATCCCATGGCACTTATCGTAAGAGTAGGTTTGTTAACCCTGGTGTCCTGGCTAAGTTCCCAATCTGGCCCTCAAACCATCATGGTCACCTAATAATCCCCAGTTTACAATTGGCTCATTCATCCCCCTCCTCTCCCCTGTAACTATTCCCCAGGTCGTTGCTGCAAATGAGAACATGTTCTCAGTCAACTTACCTGGTAAAATAACGGATAAATAAAATTTAAAAAACAATATTATTTACAATGATGGCCTACGCTGGAGTTGCTTACCAAGAATACCAGTGAATGTTCCTGAGTAGCCGAGTTGCAGTTTTGACTTAAATCTACATGAAAATGTACGGTAGGACTTGAAACTGGTTGCAAATGATCTATGACCAATTTGACCGAGCTTGAAGAATTGTGAAAAGAATGATGGGCAAATATTGCACAATCCAAGTCCAATGCAATCCAATACAACTAAAGTTTCAACTTCTCTGGTTATGCATGATCAAGCTTACACTGCTGTAATATCACTCTGAAATTGCAACTACTTAACATTGGATAAGGTTAGGCCAACTGTTAACCTGGATTTTCATTGTTTTCAAAACTGCTGTTCCTCTGGTATCCAAACCCCAAGGAATTGAGGAAACCTTTGACTAATTTACAAATAGATCTGAACGTGACCTTTGTTTCAGAATTAATGAGAGGAGATGATGAGGGAAGACCCTCCATATTGCTGAAAAAGCATAGTATATAATGACTTTGCCCAATAAACACATTCTGTGTACTGGCACATCATTTTGGGTACCACTCTCTATATAAGTACATAATGCTTTATACATGATTTATAATGCCTCATAATACACGGATGATGTGTTATAAACACTATAAGTATCCATAAACAATGTTTTTAGTGGAATACAGTCTGAAGTTGCAGTCTATCCTGGTAGTGACACAGACCTCCGAAGTCGAAAATAAATAAACAAATAACCTGCCAGAGGTTTGTCATAGTTTGATAGACATGGCTTTCAATATTTGTTTATTTGGGGAGATAATCAGTCCTACTGAGCACAAACTCTTATGCTCAGAGAGAGAAAGCGAGACAGAGAGAGACGGGAAAAAACAGAGAGAGATAAGGAAGAAGATGCTAAACTTAACTTCCAATATGTGAGGCGTGATTAGCAGTCTAAATCAGCCTCTATCACTCTGCTTACCGTCATGGCACCCGGGTCACATGATCAGCGTTATCTCTGCTGGCGTCTGGGGTCACGAGACGGAAAGAGATTGTGTGTGTGTGTCTCTCTGTGTATGTGTGCGTGTGTGTGTGACTGTTTGCATTTGTGTGTGTTTGTCAGGCATTCTGAAGGGATTCCAAATGGATTTGGGTATCCAGATTTCCATAAACAACCACACTGAGAGAGTTTAATGCTGTAGCTACCTACAGCACTGGAATTGGGCAACACAGATCGGATGCCAAACAAAGTCCTCAATGTCTAGTTTGGGTGTGTTTTAATATTTACTTCAATGGATCACATACTGTATCTGACTGTGAAATAATTAAATATTATGACACAGATATGCACATTGGATAGATATGTTATATGCCGAAATAGTATATTTGTTTAACAAATTACTACAGCTACAATTAATATTGTGATTGAGTACAAACTATAAAGTACAATGTCACGTTCAATGAGAAAGTCCATCCCTTCCACTCCACCACTTCATTCCTTTCCACTCCACTCCACTCCACCACTTAATTCCTTTCCACACCACTCCGCTCCACCACTACATTCCTTTCCACTCCACTCCGCTCCACCACTTCATTCCTTTCCACTCCACTCCACTCCTTTCCACTCCACTCCACCACTTCATTCCATTCCACTCCACTACACTCCACCACTTCCTTCCTTTCCACTCCACTCCACTCCACCACTTCATTCCTTGCCTCTCCACTCCACTCCTCCGCTTAATTAGTTTCCACTCCACTCCACCACTTCAATCCTTTCAACTCCACTCCACTCTGCTCCACCACTTCATTCCTTTCAACTCTGCTCCACTCCATCACTTCATTCCTTTCCTCTCCACTCCACTCTACCACTTCATTCCCTGCCTCTCCTCTCCACTCCACACCATCACTTCAATCCTTTCAACTCCACTCCACTCTGCTCCACCACTTCATTCCTTTCAACTCCGCTCCACTCCACCACTTCATTCCTTTCCTCTCCACTCCACTCCACCACTTCATTCCTTGCCTCTCCACTCCACTCCTCCGCTTAATTAGTTTCCACTCCACTCCACCACTTCAATCCTTTCAACTCCACTCCACTCTGCTCCACCACTTCATTCCTTTCAACTCTGCTCCACTCCATCACTTCATTCCTTTCCTCTCCACTCCACTCTACCACTTCATTCCCTGCCTCTCCTCTCCACTCCACACCATCACTTCAATCCTTTCAACTCCACTCCACTCTGCTCCACCACTTCATTCCTTTCAACTCCGCTCCACTCCACCACTTCATTCCTTTCCACTCCACTCCACTCCACCACTTCATTCCTTGCCTCTCCACTCCACTCCTCCGCTTAATTAGTTTCCACTCCACTCCACCGCTTCATTCCTTTCCACTCCACCACTAAATTCCTTTCCACTCCACTCCGCTCCACCACTACATTCCTTTCCACTCCACTCCACTCCACCACTCATTCCTTTCCACTCCACTCCACTCCTTTCTACTCCACTCCACCACTCATTCCTTTCCAATCAACTCCACTCCACTCCATTGCTTCATTCCTTTCCACTCCACTCCACTCCACCACTTCATTCCTTGCCTCTCCACTCCACTCCTCCGCTTAATTAGTTTCCACTCCACTCCACCACTTCAATCCTTTCAACTCCACTCCACTCTGCTCCACCACTTCATTCCTTTCAACTCCACTCCACTCCACCAATTCATTCCTTTCCTCTCCACTCCACTCCACCACTTCATTCCTTGGCTCTCCTCTCCACTCCACTCCTCTGCTTAATTAGTTTCCACTCCACTCCGCCGCTTCATTCCTTTCCACTCCACCACTACATTCCTTTCCACTCCACTCCACTCCACCACTTCATTCCTTGCCTCTCCACTCCACTCCTCCGCTTAATTAGTTTCCACTCCACTCCGCCGCTTCATTCCTTTCCACTCCACCACTACATTCCTTTCCACACCACTCCGCTCCACCACTACATTCCTTTCCACTCCACTACACTCCACCACTCATTCCTTTCCACTCCACTCCACTCCTTTCCACTCCACTCCACCACTCATTCCTTTCCAATCAACTCCACTCCACTCCATTGCTTCATTCCTTTCAACTCCGCTCCACTCCACCACTTCATTCCTTTCCTCTCCACTCCACTCTACCACTTCATTCCTTGCCTCTCCTCTCCACTCCACACCACCACTTCAATCCTTTCAACTCCGCTCCACTCTGCTCCACCACTTCATTCCTTTCAACTCCGCTCCACTCCACCACTTCCTTCCTTTCCACTCCACTCCACCACTTCATTCCTTGCCTCTCCTCTCCACTCCACTCCTCCGCTTAATTAGTTTCCACTCCACTCCACCGCTTCATTCCTTTCCACTCCACCACTAAATTCCTTTCCACTCCACTCCGCTCCACCACTACATTCCTTTCCACTCCACTCCACTCCACCACTCATTCCTTTCCACTCCACTCCACTCCTTTCTACTCCACTCCACCACTCATTCCTTTCCAATCAACTCCACTCCACTCCATTGCTTCATTCCTTTCCATTCCACTCCACTCCACCACTTCATTCCTTGCCTGTCCACTCCACTCCTCCGCTTAATTAGTTTCCACTCCACTCCACCACTTCAATCCTTTCAACTCCACTCCACTCTGCTCCACCACTTCATTCCTTTCAACTCCACTCCACTCCACCACTTCATTCCTTTCCTCTCCACTCCACTCCACCACTTCATTCCTTGGCTCTCCTCTCCACTCCACTCCACCACTTCAATCCTTTCAACTCCACTCCACTCTGCTCCACCACTTCATTCCTTTCAACTCCACTCCACTCCACCGCTTCATTCCTTTCCACTCCACCACTAAATTCCTTTCCACTCCACTCCGCTCCACCACTACATTCCTTTCCACTCCACTCCACTCCACCACTCATTCCTTTCCACTCCACTCCTTTCCACTCCACTCCACCACTCATTCCTTTCCAATCAACTCCACTCCACTCCATTGCTTCATTCCTTTCCACTCCACTCCACTCCACCACTTCATTCCTTGCCTCTCCACTCCACTCCTCCGCTTAATTAGTTTCCACTCCACTCCACCACTTCAATCCTTTCAACTCCACCCCACTCTGCTCCACCACTTCATTCCTTTCAACTCCACTCCACTCCACCACTTCATTCCTTTCCTCTCCACTCCACTCTACCACTTCATTCCTTGCCTCTCCTCTCCACTCCACTCCACCACTTCAATCCTTTAAACTCCACTCCACTCTGCTCCACCACTTCATTCCTTTCAACTCCGCTCCACTCCACCACTTCATTCCTTTCCTCTCCATTCCACTCCACCACTTCATTCCTGGCCTCTCCTCTCCACTCCACTCCACCACTTCAATCCTTTCCACTCCACTCCACTCCACCACTTCATTCCTTGCCTCTCCTCTCCACTCCACTCCTCCGCTTAATTAGTTTCCACTCTACTCCACCGCTTCATTCCTTTCCACTCCACTCCGCTCCACCACTATATTCCTTTCCACTCCACTCCGCTCCACCACTACATTCCTTTCCACTCCACTCCGCTCCACCACTATATTCCTTTCCACTCCACTCCACCACCATCCAGATCACTTCAAAGACATGAGGTCCAGACTGTAGTTTCTCATCTCCCCCATTGCATCCAGAAGATCAAACACCTTCCACTTTGTTCAGGTGATCGACTCCCGGCCTGGCCCTCAAATCGTCCACCCCATTAAAGGCCCAATCGGATACAATGAACAGTGGTGGTAAACTCAGGGTACATTTACGACTGTCACTGTCAAACCTCACTCTATAGAGGAGAGAAGAGGAAAGGAAAAGAAGGGAGAGGAGAGGAGGGCAGGGGAGAGGAGGGGAGGGGAAGAGAGGGGAAGTGGGGAGGGGAGTGGAGGAGAGGAGGGGAGAAGATGAAAGAAGAAGAGGAGAAGAGATAGAAGAGAGGTGAGGAGAGGAGAGGAGAGGAAAAGAGAGGAAAGGAGAGGAGAGGTGAGAGTAGAGGAGGACACAAGAGGAGAATGGTGAGGAGCCACATGAAGAGAGGACTGGGGCGGTGGAGAAGTGAGGATTTGGGCTGGGAGAAGAGAGGAGTTGGGCGGTGGAGAAGAGAGATTCACACAGTGAGCAGACTGGTGACACTGAACACTGTGATTGCGCCCCTCTTCCTCCTCCCCTCTTCCTCCTTCTGACTCCTTCTGACTTGATACTCTCCACCACTCACCTCCCCCCATACCCTCCCCCATACCCCCCCACACACACACACACACCTCACCTGTCTGAGGGCTTTGTTATCACCCTCTCACTTGGAGATTTCAAACAGATTTCAACTAATGAGGGAGCGTTTAGAAACTCATGGATGCCAATGCTGAAGAAGAAGTAGGCTACTGTAGGTAGTTACACACACACACAAACACGCACGAGTGCCTGCACACACACACACACACACACACACACACAAACAGAAACACAAACACAAACACGCACGTGTGCCTGCACACACACACACACACACACAAACACAAACACAAACGCGCACGAGTGCCTGCACACACACACACACACACACACACACACACACACACACACACACACACACACACACACACACACACACACACACACACACACACACACACACACACACACACACACACACACACACTGAGTGCCTGCACACACACACACACACACACACACACACAAACACAAACACAAACACAAACATGCACGAGTGCCTGCACACACACACACGCATACACACCATTCACACACGCATACACACACTCTCTCTCGCTCTCTCTCCCAGCCTAGGATTGTCAGTGCAGGTGAACAAAGTGAATAGGATATGTGACTGACAATAAAGATTTCTTTTAACATCAGTGAGAGAGGGCTCAGGAGACAGGCATCCGGGACAGCTGCAGGAGTTCACATTACTCTCAGGGCCTCCCAACCTGCACATGCCAGCTTTAATGATGAGCCTGCAAAGTTTGAAGCTCAGGCAGTAGCCGAGATGCCAGCCAGGCAGCCAGCCAGCCAGCAAGCCAGGCAGCCAGCCAGGCAGCAAGCCAGCCAGGCAGACAGCAAGCCAGCCAGGCAGGCGGGCAGGTAGACAGCCAGCCATTCAGCAAATCTATTGTTTCATTCCGCTTTTTCTCTACCGATGCGTTTTAGACACTCTAATTTTCAGCTCACCGCCTGTTTAAAGTTGAACCCCACCTCCCCATTACCGGGTGATAACATGGCTTTATTATTTAACATGAAAACATTATTTTGAGTAGAGAAGAACACAGGGAAAGAAGTGTGTACATTTAGTTGAGGTGTATTTTATGGGTGAGTTAGAATAGCAGGTAGGGAAGGGAAAGAAATGACAGACCTATCTTGTGTTTTCATCCAAACAGTCTATTTTAAACTGGGTGGTTCGAGCCCTGCCATATATCAGACCACGGGTACGACAAACTTACATTTTTACTCCTCTAACTACATTGATAACCAGTTTATCAAAGCATTAAGGCTCCTCTGGGGTTTGTAATCTATGGCCAATATACCACGGCTAAGGGCTGTGTCCAGACACTCAGCATTGCGTCTTAGGAAAGCCCTTAGCTGTGGTATATTGGCCATATACCACACCTCCTCGGCATTATTGCTTAATTTTATTCAGAGTATTTTCATTTTTCAAACATATGAGAATAATGTAATAGAGGTGAATGGCACAGAGCTCAGACACCCCTGCATACCACACAAGACATGCCACCAGAGGTCTCTTCACAGTCCCCAAGTCCAGAACAGACTATGGGGAGGCACACAGTACTACATAGAGCGATGACTACATGGAACTCTGTTCCACATCAGGTAACTGATGTAAGCAGTAGAATCAGATTTAAAAAGCAGGTAAAAATACATCTTATGGAACAGCAGGGATTGCGAAGCAACACAAACCTAGACACAGACACATGCATACACACAGATGATAACATTTGCACTATACACACACGTACACATGGATTTTGCATTGTAGATATGTGGTAGTGGAGTATGGGCCTCAGGGCACACACTGCCCTGGCAGCATCTAATGGGAATCCATAATAAATACAAATCACAGGTTAACGGAGGGATTTTATGTAGAAGATGAGGGAAGTGTGTGTGTGTGTGTGTGTAACGATCTGGGTGTCGTGGGTGTGATGTCAGGCGCAGGAAACAGAGAGTTCAAGGTAGTGCTCTTTAATGCACATACGGCGAACATAGGCCACCCCACGAAACACTGGGCGTTAAAAAACAAATGCCCCAAACACAGAGACTAAAACAGTCCAGCAAAAACCCACGAACAGGAACAAACACGTTCGACTCCAACATACACAAATGTTACAACAAACAATCCCGCACAAAGAAACAATCGGGCCGGCTGACTAATAAAGTCCAACTAATCACCACAATACATAACAGGTGTAACCAATAAACAGACAAGGAGGGGGAGGAAAGAATCAGTGGCAGCTAGTAGGCCGGCGACGACAACCGCCGAGCGCCACCCGAACGGGAAGGGGAGCCACCTTCGGTCGGAGTCGTTACAGTGTGTGTGTGTGTGTGTGTGTGTGTGTGTGTGTGTGTGTGTGTGTGTGTGTGTGTGTGTGTGTGTGTGTGTGTGTGTGTGTGTGTGTGTGTGTGTGTGTGTGTGTGTGTGTGAGAGTTCAGTGAGAGACTAGACCAACTTCTCAACCCGTTGGCACCTCTTCATAAGATGGATTTCCACATAGACCAGAGAGGGACTTAACTTATAGTTTTTTACAATCACTTTGGCACTAATTTCAGAACCTTGTGGTAATTTTTCAAAACTCTCGACTCAAAACGGTCATCACCTGTAACACAGGCTATCCAATGTTCAAAACATTGCATTGTATGTTCATATCTTTAAAGAAACCTTTCACTTGCAGAATCATTGGTTCAAGTAACTCATTTGTCATGAAATACCATAGGAACATTCATTTAGATCACCCACACACAAAATACCGATAGCTTCACTGTGTAGTTGTTCATACAATCATTTAATATTGCAGTACAAAATATGTGACACATGTTTCATCATGGTACGACCCGTGAATCCATCTCTGTAAAATGACTAGTAGAGAGAATACTACAGAAACAGTGGAATTATTGAACAACATAGGATTCTTTGAATCAAAGCAAAAATAATTATCTACAAAAAATAATTAGCTACAATAATTAGCTACAAAAAAACAAAAAAAAATGTCAACTGCAGTGTTCCTCACCTGGTTTAATGTAAAACGTCAACTGCAGTGTTCCTCACCTGGTTTACTGTAAAACGTCAACTGCAGTGTTCCTCACCTGGTTTACTGTAAAACGTCAACTGCAGTGTTCCTCACCTGGTTTACTGTAAAACGTCAACTGCAGTATTCCTCACCTGGTTTACTGTAAAACGTCAACTGCAGTGTTCCTCACCTGGTTTACTGTAAAACGTCAACTGCAGTATTCCTCACCTGGTTTACTGTAAAACGTCAACTGCAGTGTTCCTCACCTGGTTTACTGTAAAACGTCAACTGCAGTATTCCTCACCTGGTTTACTGTAAAACATCAACTGCAGTGTTTCTCACCTGGTTTACTGTAAAACGTCAACTGCAGTGTTCCTCACCTGGTTTACTGTAAAAACGTCAACTGCAGTGTTCCTCACCTGGTTTACTGTAAAACGTCAACTGCAGTGTTCCTCACCTGGCTTGTTTTCATTAGCCAAACATCTTGGGAAGAATCTTCGGGCATTGCAAATCCAGGCCGGACACTGGTCTGCCGTGATGTCATTGCATGCGTCATCCATGGCCTGGAGAAGGGTGGCTTGTTTGTGATGGCGCGCTTATCATATACCTTCCACCGCCATGAGGAGAAAAATGTGTCAATCGGGTTAAGCAAGGGAGCGTATGGGGTAAGTGCAGGGTGGTAAATTGTGGATGGGCCTGAAACCATGCTTGCAGCATTTGAGCATGGTGGAACCTGACATTATCCCACACAGTGACGTAGGTCATGTCATCAGCTCTACAAACCTGATTTAGCTCATTAAGGAAGGTTACATTCAAACATAGAGTATAGAGTATATAGAGTATAGAGTACATAGAGTAGAGTAGAGAGCTTTAGATGTTGTTCAACCAAACTTTAGAACGGGCAAGATGCGTAATCTAAGCAACTTTGACCCTGGTATGATTGTTGATGCCACACGTGGTGATTCCAGCATCTCAGAAACAGCTGCCTTCCTGGGATTTTTATGCACAACAGTCTCTAGAGTTTACAGAGAATGGTGTGATAAACAAAACACATTCAGTGAGCGGTAGTTCTGTGGTCAAAAACACCTTGTTAATGAGAGAGGTCAGAGGAGAATGTCCAGACTCATTCAAGCTAACAGAAAGGACACAAACGCTCAAATAACAGCTGTTTAAAACAGTGGTGTGCAGAAGGGCATCTCTTAACGTACAACACCGTGAATAATTCAGTATACACTAATGTCAAATCTGAAAACATGGTCTTGAAAAGTGGTACATGGGACCATAGAAACTGTGTCTGATAAAGAATGATGATGAAATATTACATCCATAGATAATGTAGTCCAGTTGGTTCTTGTTCCACGGTCATTGGTGTCAATGGATCTCGTTATCCTGAAACTTTCATGATCTAAACATGGAATATTGTTTGTCAGTTTCCATAAAACTATGCATTAAGAGTAATGCAACAGTTACTAATCATTTTGAGCAGTTGTATCAATTGATAGTTAGATCATTGTAATGAAATGAATAGACAGTCATCTCAGATGTAATGTGTGAATTGCATTTTGAAATGTTAATACTTTGATGATAAGTTGTGTCATTTAGAACAGGTGATTTTAGTTCAATGAACAAATGATCTTAGCTTTATGTGTATTGTATCCAAGCAATTGGAAAAAGTGTTAGAGTTTTGAAAAATGTACATTTTGATCGTTGGTTGTGAGTTTTGTGTTTAGAGTTTTGAAAAATGACATCAAGGTTCTGAAATTAGTGTCAAAGTGATTGTAAAAAAACTGCAGGTGATTTTATTTCAATGAACAAATTATCTTATCTTTATGTGTATTGTATCCAAGCAATTGGAAAAAGTGTTTTTGATCATCGGATGTGAGTTTTGTGTCTGGAGTTTTGAAAAATTACATCAAGGTTCTGAAACTTGTGCCAAAGTGATTGTAAAAAACTGTAATGCATCTCTCTAATTACTGTGTTTGATTTCTGCTATTAGTTTGAATAGACCAATTAACGAGGCTCAGAGCTGAGCCGCCTGGAACACAAGCTCACTGTTCCCTTCTAGCATGCCTGTCTGTCTGTCTGTCTGTCTGTCTGTCTGTCTGTCTGTCTGTCTGTCTGTCTGTCTGTCTGTCTGTCTGTCTGTCTGTCTGTCTGTCTGTCTGTCTGTCTGTCTGTCTGTGTCTGTCTGTCTGTCTGTCTGTCTGTCTGTCTGTCTGTCTGTCTGTCTGTCTGTCTGTCTGTCTGTCTGTCTGTCTGTGTGAGTGTGTGAGTGCGCACTTGCATGCAATCCTGAAAGCATGTGTGTGTGCATGTACGGAATGTGTATGTGGGCATGTGTGTTTGAGTGAATGGTCTGGGCCTTTCTCTCTCTTTGTAATTAGTAATTAACACATTCTTTTGTGGAGGCTTGTCTTTATTTATAGCCGGGCACTTGCCAAACGGCACATTCTTACGCCAGGATCATCAAATTGATGCTAGAGAGAGAGAAAGACAGAAGGAGACAGAGAAAGAGAGAGAGAGAGAGAGAGAGAGAGAGAGAGAGAGAGAGAGAGAGAGAGAGAGAGAGAGAGAGAGAGAGAGAGAGAGAGAGAGGAGACAGAGAAAGAGAAAGAGAAAGAGAAAGAGAAAGAGAAAAAGAAAGAGAAAGAGAAAGAGAAAGAGAAAGAGAAAGAGAAAGAGAAAGAGAAAGAGAAAGAGAAAGAGACAGAGGAAAGGAGACAGAGAGAGAAGGAGACAGAGAGAGAAGGAGACAGAGAGAGAAGGAGAGAGAAGGAGACAGAGAAGGAGAGAGAGAGAGAGAGAGAGAGAGAGGCAGGGGCAGGGCAGGCCATGGCTCAGCCAGTAGTAGAGGTAATTATACACGACAGCAGGCTACTTGACAAACACAGATATTTTCTAACGCTCGGATCAACAACCCAACACATCTATACCACTTTAAAATGACGACAGGTCAGGCTCACCGTTAATGTGCCCTTACTACCCTGAGATTATTAGGGTATTAACTTGGATAAACTAGGCTGTCGTAATTACAGTTAGATGCATACATGGGTACAAGTTGACTCGAACGCATGCAATTCCAGGTACAGGGTGAAAAGGTTATTGAAAATGACAAATTAACACCTCTCCCTCACTCTCTCTATAGTTATAATCAGGCTGGGTATCTCTCCCTCACTCTATAGTTATAATCAGGCTTTGCATCTCTCCCTCACTCTCTCTATAGTTATAATCAGGCTGGGTATCTCTCCCTCACTCTATAGTTATAATCAGGCTTTGCATCTCTCCCTCACTCTCTCTATAGCTATAATCAGGCTGGGTATCTCTCCTTCACACCCTTTATAGTTATAATCTGTCTGGACATCTCACCCTCACTCTATAGTTATAATCTGTCTGGACATCTCTCCCTCACTCTATAGTTATAATCTGTCTGGGCATCTCACCCTCACTCTATAGTTATAATCTGTCTGGGCATCTCACCCTCACTCTATAGTTATAATCTGTCTGGGCATCTCACCCTCACTCTCTCTATAGTTATAATCCGTCTGGGCATCTCACCCTCACTCTCTCTATAGTTATAATTTGTCTGGGCATCTCTCCCTCACTCTATAGTTATAATCTGTGTGGACATCTCACCCTCACTCTCTCTATAGTTATAATCTGTCTGGGCATCTCTCCCTCACTCTATAGTTATAATCTGTCTGGGCATCTCTCCCTCACTCTATAGTTATAATCTGTGTGGACATCTCACCCTCACGCTCTCTATAGTTATAATCTGTCTGGGCATCTCACCCTCACTCTATAGTTATAATCTGTCTGGGCATATCACCCTCACTCTCTTTATAGTTATAATAGGCTGGGCATCTCACCCAGCTTCACCTCTTTATGAGATTTGCCTTCGCTCACACTCTGCATAGTGAACTGGCAGCCTACTGCCCTGCTCTAAGACACTGCACTATGAACTGCCAGCCTACTGCCCTGCTCTAAGACACTGCACTATGAACTGCCAGTCTACCGCCCTGCTCTAAGACACTGCACTATGAACTGCCAGTCTACTGCCCTGCTCTAAGACACTGCATTATGAACAGCCAGTCTACTGCTCTAAGACACTGCATTATGAACTGCCAGTCTACTGCCCTGCTCTAAGACACTGCATTATGAACTGCCAGTCTACTGCCCTGCTCTAAGACATTGCATTATGAACTGCCAGTCTACTGCCCTGCTCTAAGACACTGCATTATGAACTGCCAGTCTACTGCCCTGCTCTAAAACACTGCATTATGAACTGCCAGTCTACTGCCCTGCTCTAAGACACTGCATTATGAACTGCCAGTCTACTGCCCTGCCCTAAGACACTGCATTATGAACTGCCAGTCTACTGCCCTGCTCTAAGACACTGCATTATGAACTGCCAGTCTACTGCCCTGCTCTAAGACACTGCATTATGAACTGCCAGTCTACTGCCCTGCTCTAAGACATTGCATTATGAACTGCCAGTCTACTGCCCTGCTCTAAGACACTGCATTATGAACTGCCAGTCTACTGCCCTGCTCTAAAACACTGCATTATGAACTGCCAGTCTACTGCCCTGCTCTAAGACACTGCATTATGAACTGCCAGTCTACTGCCCTGCTCTAAGACATTGCATTATGAACTGCCAGTCTACTGCCCTGCCCTAAGACACTGCATTATGAACTGCCAGTCTACTGCCCTGCTCTAAGACACTGCATTATGAACTGCCAGTCTACTGCCCTGCTCTAAGACACTGCATTATGAACTGCCAGTCTACTGCCCTGCTCTAAGACACTGCATTATGAACTGCCAGTCTACTTCCCTGCTCTAAGACACTGCATTATGAACTGCCAGTCTACTGCCCTGCTCTAAGACACTGCATTATGAACTGCCAGTCTACTGCCCTGCTCAAAGACACTGCATTATGAACTGCCAGTCTACTGCCCTGCTCTAAGACACTGCACCATGAACTGCGTGCCTTTAAGACTGTTTGACCCAAGACATTTCAGCTTTCCATTTTTTATTAATTTATAAAAATTGTTTAAAAAAATATAATTTGACATTATGGGGTAGTGTGTGTAGGCCAGTGACAAAACATCTAATTAAACAATTTTAAATTCATGCAGTAACACAGCAACATGTGGAAGAAGTCAAGAGATGTGGATACTGTACCCATAGAGTAAAGGATTGACAGTCATACAGTACAAGCACAAAGAGCAGCTGACATATTGCAGACGTTGTAGATCAAAAGTAATATCAAAGATTAGTGTATTGTCTTTCTGTATTCTAGGGTTATATGATTTGGCAGATGACTACAGGCATTTCGTTGCTTTCCCTCAGATGAATACGTCTGTCCTGTGCTGTAGCTGTGTGTGTGTGTGTGTGTGTGTGTGTGTGTGTGTGTGTGTGTGTGTGTGTGTGTGTGTGTGTGTGTGTGTGTGTGTGTGTGTGTGTGTGTGTGTGTGTGTGTGTGTGTGTGTGTGTGTGTGTGTGTGTGTGTGTGTGTGTGTGTGTGTGTGTGTGTGCGTTCGTGCGTGTATTTGACTTACTACCTACCCTTGCGAAGAAACACAAGCAGCCTTTACAAACAAGGATGTTGTCAGTGTTTACATACCCCTCATCTGAAACACCATCTTCTTCACACAACCTGCTTCAATGAGGGACCCTGCTGAGAAGGACTGTCTCTTACATTTTAGTGATGGCATTGCCTTCCAAGTGAATTAACTGTAATTTCAGTAGATATACAGTTCACCTCAGATAGAGACAGACAAATACTGAACCTGAGAGGACATGTACTGTGTAGGGACGACTACAAGCCCGGAGGTCCTAAAAAGCCCCTCACTACCCAGGAATGCTGTCTCTATACTGTCAACCCCTATGACTTCATTATACACATAAATCACAATATGTGCAATAATCATTCGAAGGATGACACTCAGCCACCATCACACTATGGAAACTTCCCCTCACGCTTGTTATCGTTTGACTGGAATGTTTCATTATCGCTTCCAGAGTTGTTGACTGTGGCGGGGTTTTTATCCACGACAGTGGCGGTACAGGTTCTCTTGTAAAGTTAATGTTTGTTGTCATCTCTGTTACTCAACAGGACCCTTTATTTAATTAAAATTATTTTATTATGCTGTAAAGCAGCACCAGAGGAAACAGGAGACGAGATCGATCATTTTCTCACCTTGGTGAGAAAAAAAATGAGAAAACACCCATCAAACATACAACAGGAGAGAAAGATATAATACTCGTGTGCCTGTTACTTTGCCCGTGTGGAATCACAGCTTGGAACAGTAGGTGACTGGAGTGGCACGGGTAAGGGAGGGGTGGCGGTGAGAGGGGCCCGGGTGGGTGAGAATGCTTGGCTGATCGTGTGGGGCAATAGCCTGGGGAGAGGAGAGGAGAGGAGAGGAGAGGAGAGGAGAGGTGCGAAAGCTCTTAAGTATGGTAATCAGCGCTAGGCTAGAGCAGCAAATTAAGCTTTTACTTCTTGTGGATGTGAAAGAGAGCGGCGAGAGAGAGACACTACATTTCATCACATCACCATTCAGCACTCAGATGGCATGCCCAAAAAAGTATCAGCCTGTTAGAGAAAACATAGTAAGCAGGATTTAAAAACACAACTTCAGATCTCCCTCCTCAATGACAGAGCGGAACACCCCCTGAAGACCCCATGTACCAATGAAGATCCTAAGGTTCCCCACCAACCTGTAATAGTTATACTTAACCCTCAGTCTTTTTGCCAATATCCCCCTGAGCATGTCCCTGTCTGCAAGTTATCCTGGTCTTGCAAATAGTTAGCCTGGCTGCTCCTGATACGAAGTTGAGTACAATTACCACTCCCCTGAGCCAAAACTTTGTTCCAAAAACAAACAGCTGGTGTAGATTGTAGAACCTCCCCAAGGCAGAAAACCAGCTAGATAACAGTGTAAACTTCCCCACCAGTCTTGGACATTGTACATAAAAAGCAAGCGACTCAGACTCGCGACAGAACACCCCTCCCCAACGCTAGGATCCAGGTGTACCAGATGCTTGCTGGAGGCTATCGCCCCATGTATTATCCTCCATTTGAGGTCAGCTGTCCGTTTATCAATTGCCAGTTCATATAGAGATCACCAGCAGGCCCACCTCGTTGATCTCACCCCTTCCAGGAGGACACACGTGACACCTACACACATATCGTGTACATCGTCTTTCTTCCCACAACCGTGAACTCTCCCAGTTCTGGGGTCTTAAAAGAAAGCAGCAGTGGTGACATTCAGAGTAGGGACAACGTAATATTGGCCCTCCTTCCACAGGTCAGTGTTATTGGACATAAATGCTCGCTGCGTTTATGACCAGGATTCAGAGACCTCTGTTACTAATTGCTTCAGCAGGCAAGGTGATCAGATCCCTGCTCTCTCTCCCAGCTACTCCACAGATCTCCTCATGCTCTGCATCAAGTACCCCAGCTTTGTGCATCCTTCACCCAGCAGGCTGGAACGCAAGCTGCCTGAAGACAATGCTCATGACTGTAAAATGGGATTATTGAACAGTGGTTCTTCAAACAGCCACATCCCTGGTTGTTGAGAACACCTGCCAAGCCTGCAGGACAGACTGATAGAAAGGAGTGAGGCCAGTCAAATCAACCCCCTCCAGCCTCAATAGGAAAAGCTGCTTGTCAAGGCCCAGCCAACCCGCCCACCTCAGCAGTGTACGCTGTATCCCTCCAGCCTCAAGGGGAACAGCTGCTTGTCAAGGCCCAGCCGACCCGCCCACCTCAGCAGTGTACGCTGTATCCCTCCAGCCTCAAGGGGAACAGCTGCTTGTCAAGGCCCAGCCGATCCGCCCGCCTCAGCAGTGTACGCTGTATCCCTCCAGCTAAGACCATCATAGATATAACAGTATCAGTATCTGGGATGCATGCAATATGCACGAGGCTGTGCCCACCTTCTTGCAGTGGCAGGTACAGTACAAGGCTGCAGCTCGAATTATATGCCATTTAGCAGACGCTTTTATCCAAAGCGACTTACAGTCATGTGTGCATACATTCTACGTATGGGTGGTCCCGGGAATCGAACCCACCACCCTGGCGTTACAAGCGCCATGCTCTACCAACTGTGCTACAGAAGGACCCCATCGAATCAAGTGCTGTCCTGAGAAATTAACTAACAAGCATCCTTTGAAACCCCTATATCAAACCTCCTGGTGGCTGTAGCACTATCTGCCTGTGCAACAGGGTGTAGGCTACCAGGACCCTTCCCCTATAGGACAGCTGGGGCAGCAACCATTTCCACCGAGACAGTCTGACACACCCCTCTCCACTACACCCTCCCAGTTCTTCTTCTGAACCCCCCCCCCCCCCTCAAGTCTTTAGTCAATTTCTACC
>NC_068455.1:17135822-17153322 GCF_023373465.1 Oncorhynchus keta | reverse complement strand
GGAATGCCAAGCGTCGGCTGGAGTGGTGTAAAGCTCGACGCCATTGGACTCTGGAGTAGTGGAAACACCTTCCCTGGAGTGATGAATCACGCTTCACGAATCACGCTTCACCATCTGGTAGACCGAAGGACGAAACTGGGCTCTGACCTCGATTGAACACCTTTGGGATGAATTGGAACGCCGAATGCGAGCCAGGGCTAATCACCCAACACATCAGTACCTGACATCACGAATGGAATCAAGTCCACACAGCAATGTTCCAACATCTAGTGGAAAGCCTTCCCAGAAGAGTGGAGGCTGTTATAGCAGCAAAAGGAGGACCAACTCCATATTAATTCCCATGATTTTGGAATGAGATGTTCAACAAGCAGGTGTCCACATACTTTTGGTCATGTAGTGTATCTCGATTTAAAAAATATATTTTGTCTAAATAAAATGTTATGTACAATTAATGGTCAAATAGATGTAAGACATTCAGCAATAATGTAATACATTCAGGGCTTGTAAAAGTATACCTAGGATTAGATATGCCTTCCACAACTATAAGACCTCACAAATAATTTAATTATTTTATCCATATAGTTTAACCTGCTTTTTTGCAATAATTACTGATCTGACTTTCAAGACTGTCTATTTGGTATTTGGTATTTTATTAGGATCCCATTAGCTGTTGCAAAAGCAGCAGATACTCTTCCTGGGGTCCACACAACACATGAAACATAATACAGAATGACATAGACAAGAACAGCTCAAGGACAGAAGTACATACATTTGAAAACGGAAAATGCCCTTTTGCCACATGCGATCAGATCCATGCATAATGCACATGTATTAATAATGACTAACTTCTTGAAGCAGGCATTATAGAAAATGAACACAGGTCTCAAAAACATTGTCTGAAGCCAACCCCATACGCTAGTGAGTAGTCAGCTAACAATAATATTTCAAGTTTAGCCAACTTGGATCTGTTTGCTAGCTCACAAGGTAAAACAGCTGAATTGTTATGAAAACACCCTTCTGTCTCCAACTGTTCGAACAACATGCAAGTGTGTCCGCTTTGTTGAAATCAAGTGGCCTGCCTTATTTCTCAGAATGTGTTTAATGCTTAGTGCACGTTTATAAAAACAGACTAGACAGCTAGTATAAAAGTCTTTGGCTGAAATACTGCTAGTGGTACATGGCACCACAATGCAGCACACAACACACTGAGCATTCATTTTCCACAATAAATGTTCATTGATACTGTTGTTTTAGTAGTTTCTCCTTTGCATGCAATTTGAGTAGTTGAGACATAAAAAGGGTTTTGTTAGAAACTTCTCCTCTATTACAGTAAATTAAGGTCTCAATATTTTTCGGTGTCCTTATGACCAATTTTGTGTAGGACGAAACGTCAAATGCAAATAGCGAGTTGAAACCGCTTGTCAGAGAGGAAGAAGTGATCTCTTATAATTTGGACCTAAACTTGCCGTCCGCCTTCCCGCCTTTGGGACAACGATTGCCATTGTTATGGCGGTGACACGAGTATCTCGTCATTATATACAGGCATTTTGAAAAATACAGGCATTTTGAATATTTCGCAAAAACATACATTGAATTAATCAAATGAATACGATATATCGCACAACCCTACTCTGAAGCTGGAACGAACCCAGTGATTAAACGGCTGCAGTTCAATCTGAGCTCTAATGTGGGCCTCTGATTTAGACGAACACCTGGGAATAACACTGCAGGATGAATGGGTCTGCCATAGGCTGTGTCCCAAATGGTACCCTATTCCCTATATAGTCCACTGCTTTTGGCAGTGAGGCTCATAGGGCTCTGGTCAAAACGAGTGCACTATATTGCGAATAGGGAGCCATTTGGGTTACATACTGTATACAGTCTACCTCCAGTCAGGCCTGCCTGCCTGCTACACGACAAATGAATGAATGAGGAGATCTTAATACATTTATTATATTGGTAATTATTAGTCATGCAGTATTATGTGAATGTGAGGTGTAAATGTAGCACCTTGTAAAAAAGTATTTTGAGACTCCAGTTAGCTTTGGGTGTTATGGGTTTAACGGGGGTAGCCCTTTCCTGCAGTCTAATTACCTAGTGGCCTCATGGGTGGAATGTTATTCATATCTTTCATGATTTCCAAATTAATAAACATTACGTAAAAAAAGAACATGTTAAAATGTGCTGTTTCTATGTCAAACTGTTTTGTTATATTTAAGTCCTCTGTGATGTACAGGTATATAAAGTGGAATATTGGGATGCAAACTCCAAATTGAATACTTTTCAATTCTATATCTGACATGACACAGGTGTCTTTTTTAAGCCCGTACCATGTCTATGAGGTGTATACTTTTGTTTCAAAGTAGATTTGTTTAAGACTACCAAGTGCTGAGGAGTATTTTTCTCCGGCTCTGTTGACAAGTATTTTCTCTGTTCATACAGGAGTAATAAATGAATAAAGGCAAAGTGCACTAATTTGGTGGGATTATATATATATATACTATATATATTATATATATATATATATATATATATTTACTTTTTTATTTGTCAGCGGGTGCTTTGACAACTTGTATAATCTGCTCAAATGGAACACATCCCACATGGAGGCTCATTACTGTTTTCTATCGCCTTCCACCCGACACCGAGCTTCGCTCCCTGATGTCCCTGCGCCATGTCCGCATTCTGTGGCGTGGTGCAACCAACCCCATTACATGCCAAGAGAATATCTATGTTTCCTTCCTGATCGATGACGCAATCCATAACCAGAAAGGACAAACCATTAACTTTTACAGCTCTCCCTTTCATATTTAATATACTGTTTACCATTCAGGTAATGTGGGTTATATGCTGGAATAGCATGCCGACACCATTTCACTGGAAGTATCATTTTCTTGTGTGAATAACATGTTGTGATGGTTATAGTGTTTTACATGATAACGTGCTGAATGCATAACACATTGGTCGCAAAACAACTTAAACCAGTGTATGGAATCCATATTGCACATTCGGGAAATGTAGGAGTTTCCATCTAGGAGGGAAATGACCCACTCTGTGCCAAAATAATACAATATTAGACTTACTGTAAGTGTGTATTCATTAAAATATTTCAGTTTGTGTGTGTGTGTGTGTGTGTGTGTGTGTGTGTGTGTGTGTGTGTGTGTGTGTGTGTGTGTGTATGCATGCGTGGTTGTGTGTGGTTGTGTGTGGTTATGCATGTGTACGTGGTTGTGTGGTTGTGTGTGTGTGTGGCTGTGTGGCTGTGTGGTTGTGTGTGTGGTTGTTGTGTGGTTGTGTGTGTGGTTGTGGTAGTGTGGTTGTGTTGTTGTGTGGTAGTGCGGTTGTGGTTGTGGTAGTGTGTTGTGTTGTTGTGTATATGTGGTTGTGGTAGTGTGGTTGTGTGGTTGTGTGGTTGTGTTTGTGTTGTTGTGGTAGTGTGGTTGTGTGGTTGTGGTAGTGTGGTAGTGTTGTTGTGTTGTTGTGTGGTTGTGTGGTTGTGTGGTTGTGTGGTTGTGGTAGTGTTGTTGTATTGTTGTTGTGTTGTGTGGTTGTGTGGTTGTGGTAGTGTTGTTGTGTTGTGTGGTTGTGTGTGTGTGGTTGTGGTAGTGTTGTTGTGTTGTTGTGTGGTAGTGTGGTTGTGGGGGTGTGGTAGTGGTGGTGTTGTTGTGTGGTTGTGTGGTTGTGCTTGTGTGGTTGTGTGGTTGTGTTGTTGTGTTGTTGTGTTGTTGTGTGGTTGTGGTAGTGTTTTGTGTGGTTGTGGTAGTGTTGTTGTGTTGTGTGGTTGTGTTTGTGTGGTTGTGGTAGTGTTGTTGTGTGTTTGTGTGGTTGTGGTAGTGTTGTTGTGTGGTTGTGTGGTTGTGTGGTTGTGTTTTTGTGTGGTTGTGGTAGTGTTGTTGTGTGGTAGTGTGGTTGTGGTAGTGTGGTAGTGTTGTGTGGTTGGTAGTGTGGTAGTGTGTTGTTGTGTTGTTGTTGTGTGGTAGTGTTGTGTGGTTGTGTGGTAGTGTGGTTGTGGTTGTGTGGTTGTGTGTAGTGTGGTAGTGTTGTTGTGTGGTTGTGGTTGTGTGGTTGTGGTAGTTGTTGTGTGGTTGTGTTGTGGTTGTGGTAGTGTTGTGTGGTTGTGGTGTGTTGTTGTGTAGTGTTTGTGTGGTGTGTGTTGGTGTGGTGGTTGTGTGGGTAGTGTTTGTTGTGTTTGTGTGGTTGTGGTAGTGTTGTTGTGTGGTAGTGTGGTAGTGTGGTGTGTGGTTGTGTGGTAGTGTGTGGTTGTGGTAGTGTTGTGTGTGTTGTGTGTGTGGTTGTGTGGTGGTGTAGTTGTGGTTCTGTGGTAGTGTGGTAGTGTGGTTGTGTGGTAGTGTGGTTGTGGTAGTGTTGTGTGGTGTGGTTGTGGTAGTGTGGTAGTGTTGTTGTGTGGTTGTGTGGTAGTGTGGTTGTGGTTCTGTGGTAGTGTGGTAGTGTGGTTGTGTGGTTGTGTGGTGGTGTAGTTGTGGTTCTGTGGTAGTGTGGTAGTGTGGTTGTGTGGTAGTGTGGTTGTGGTAGTTGGGTAGTGTTGTTGTGTGGTAGTGTTGTTGTGTGGTTGTGGTAGTGTTGTTGTGTGGTAGTGTTGTTGTGTGGTTGTGGTAGTGTGGTTGTGTGGTAGTTGTGTGTGGTTGTGGTTGTGTGGTTGTGTGGTAGTGTGGTTGTGGTTATGTGGTAGTTGGGTAGTGTGGTAGTGTGGTTGTGTGGTTGTGTGGTAGTGTGGTTGTGTGGTAGTGTGGTAGTGTGGTTGTGTGGTAGTGTGGTAGTGTGGTAGTGTGGTTGTGTGGTAGTGTGGTAGTGTGGTTGTGTGGTAGTGTGGTTGTGTGGTAGTGTGGTTGTGTTGTTGTGTGGTTGTGGTAGTGTGTGTTGTTGTGTGGTAGTGTTGGTTGTGGTAGTGTTGTTGTGGTAGTGTGGTTGTGGTAGTGTGGTAGTGTGGTGTGTAGTGTGGTTGTGTGGTAGTGTGGTGGTGGTTGTGTGTGTGGTAGTGTGGTGGTTGTGTGGTTGTGTGGTTGTGGTTGTGTGGTTGTGGTTGTGTGGTAGTGTGGTTGTGTGGTGTGGTTGTGGTAGTGTTGTGGGTTGTGGTAGTGTGGTTGTGTGTTGTGTGTGTGGTAGTGTGGTTGTGTTGTGTGGTTGTGTGGTAGTGTGGTTGTGTGTGGTAGTGTGGTTGTGTGTGGTAGTTGTTGTGGTGGTTGTGTGGTATGTGGTAGTTGGTGTTATGGTAGTGTGGTTGTGTGGTCGTGTGGTAGTGTGATAGTGTGATAGTGTGGTAGTGTGGTTGTGTGGTAGTGTGGTAGTGTGGTTGTGTGGTAGTGTGGTTGTGGTTGTGTGGTAGTTGTTGTTGTGTTGGTTGGTATTGTGGTTGTGGTAGTGTGGTAGTGTGGTTGTGTGGTAGTGTGGTTGTGTGGTAGTGTGGTTGTGTGGTAGTGTGGTTGTGGTAGTTGGGTAGTGTTGTTGTGTGGTAGTGTTGTTGTGTGGTTGTGGTAGTGTTGTTGTGTGGTAGTGTTGTTGTGTGGTTGTGTGGTTGTGGTAGTTGGGTAGTGTGGTTGTGGTTGTGTGGTTGTGTGGTAATGTGGTAGTTGGGTAGTGTGGTAGTGTGGTTGTGTGGTCGTGTGGTCGTGTGGTCGTGTGGTAGTGTGGTTGTGGTTGTGTGGTAGTTGGGTAGTGTTGTAGTTGGGTCGTGTGGTATTGTGGTTGTGTGGTTGTGGTAGTGTGGTTGTGTGGTTGTGTGGTTGTGTGGTAGTGTGGTAGTTGGGTAGTGTTGTTGTCCTGCTGTTACAGTAACTTTGCTTTATTGGAACTGTGATATCTACACAGTAAATCCATGTTTGTTCCTGCTTTGTAACTTTTCTTCCTGAAGTAAAAATAAATCTAAACTCTGTCAAGCTCCCACCACAGTATATTCCTGTAATTACTGTACATTTCACAAATTCAGAAAACAGTCCTCTCTCTCAGTGGAGAGCTTGGCGTCGCCCACAAAGCTCCATGGTACTGTTGCCACGTGAAGATTTTTGTGTCAGTTTTGGTTGAGTACATTTTTCCGCAGTTCACACAGACGCACGTCATTATGCCATGCATCAGTCACTGTGTCTGACATACATTGTGTTTAATTAGTTGTACAAAATGTTGGAATAGATACCTGTCAGCTCTGCTGTGTGGGCTAACATGTCAATTAGCTCTTTAGTCTGTCACTTAAAGTGATGAATTGATTCTAAAAACGTATTATAATTATGGAAAGTTGGAGGGAAGGTGGGGGGTGGGGCTCCCTCCCCCACATAGTGACTTGTACAAATAATACGTCAATAATGTTTAAACAGGTTTAACAAGTGGATGAATACATACTACCCTACAGTATGGTGGGCAGAGAGTTCTCACCATGTATCTTGTTGTGTGTCCCAAATGACACTCTATTCCCTATTTAGTGCATTCATTTTAACCAGGACCCATATGGCACTGGTCAAAAGTAGTGCACTATATAGAGAATAGGATGCCATTTGGGATGCATCCTTGATCTGAGTGGATCCTTAAAGCTTTAGGTTCATTATGATCACTGTTGAGCACTGAGACACATCTGCCCTAATGAAACATTGTTTTTATACTTGTTTTCTACAGAAGGGTGGAAAACCAAAAAGCAGTGAACAAGTAGCCCTATGTCTCTTGCTCTCATAACAGCCCAATTAAAAGACGCGAGCCCTAGTCCTCTTTAGGTGTTTCACAAATGGATTATTTCACCATGAGCAGGCAGGCCAACACTCCGACTCACAGAGATCAGCCAAGCCGAGGCGATCAGTTGTGTTTTATTCAAAGTGCATGGCAAGACAGAGACCGCCCGGGCCCAACCCATACCAATAAGACATAGTGTTCCCACTTGTTAAGGCTTTAGAATGCTCATGCAAAACACAACAGCAATGTAATCAACACAGATGGAGGAGAAAGAGGAGGATGAGGAGGGGTGGGGTGTGTCAGGGAGAGAATTGTGCTCTCTTTCTGTAGGATAACAGCAGCATAGATACACACGCTGAGGCGTGGCTTAATGTGACCACGCCCCCGAGTAGGGTACAGCCGTAGGGTAATTTTATTACGTCCCTGTATTTAGCTTAACTTTGGCGTCATCCTAAGCAAACTACTGACACTTTTTATCTGTTTCAATAACCGTTTTCAGCAGCCTCACGTGTTGTTATTAACATTGGCTGTCACAAAAACAAATTATTTCCATGATACTTATTATGCTTTTGTAATGTGTTACCCGACCTGCTAACACTGACAGTAAAGCTAGTAAAGCTGTTGCAATATCCTTTTTTCGCAGTTTAGCAGACGTTAGCTAGTCTTCCCAGCCTGGTGCAGGTTTACAATTTTGTTTCTGGTGTCCTTTGACAGCTCTTTGGTCTTGGCCATAGTGGAGTTTGGAGTGTGACTGTTTCAGGTTGTGAACAGGTGTCTTTTATACTGATAACAAGTTCAAACAGGTGTCATTAATACAGGTAACGAGTGGAGGACAGAGGAGCCTCTTAAAGAAGTTACAGGTCTGTGAAAGCTAGAAATCTTGCTTGTTTGTAGGTGACCAAATACTTATTTTCCACCATAATTTGCAAATAAATTCATAAAAAAATCCTACAATGTGATTTTCGCGATTTTTTTTCTCATTTTGTCTGTCATAGTTGAAGTGTACCTATGATGAAAATTACCTCTCTCATCTTTTTAAGTGGGAGAACTTGCACAATTGGTGGCTGACTAAATATTTTTTTGCCCCACTGTATATACTGTATTCTAGTCAATGTCACTCCGACATTGCGCATCCTAATATTGATATATTTCTTAATTCCTTCCTTAATTTCTTTTACTTTTAGATTTGTGTGTATTGTTAGATACTACTGCACAGTTGGAGCTAGGAACACAAGCATTTCTCTACACGCGCAATAACATCTGCTGAACATTTGATTTGATTTACTTACCATGACTGTGATATGTGGTAGTCGCACCTAGCTATCTTAAGATGAATGCACTAACTGTTCGTCGCTCTGGATAAGAGCGTCTGCTAAATAACTCAAATGTAATATAAACATGCTTTTAGGTGTGATGTAAATAGTTTGTTGATTAATAGGACATGGAAGCATGTTAAAAATGACCAAACAAGTATATGCAAAATGTTTATTGAGTGATAAAAAAAAGCATACAGCCATGGTCGGGTTACGAGTAAAGGAGGCTATTTAACCTGGGAGTAACGGGAGCACCCAAGGCTGTACCCTACTGGGGGGCCTGGTCACGTTAAGCAATGTCTCGCTGTGTGTCTCTATTAGTGTTTATTACACTTTAATCATTTCTATGATCGCTCACTTCTTCCTCCCCTGCTTCTCTCCCTATCCATCCATCTCTCTATCTATCTGTCACTACGTGTCCTCTTTCTCTCCCTGGTGTTTTTCTCCCCATGTTCAGCTCTATAGCTCTATCATTCCCCCCCTTTCTCTCTCTCTGTGCTCTAATATCATTTGATGAGATTAGGAGATTTGTCCCTCACTGCCTGACTTCCATAGCAGCCACCTCGGCCCCTTAATGAGTTCGCCTTTGAGGAATGCACGCACGCACGCACACACACACACACACACACACACACGATCTGACACTTAACCACTAACATTAAATATTAAGTAACCTTTGACCTAAAACTCTGACTTATTGTGGATGGTCATAAATTAAACCTCCTCCCATACACGACAGCTGAGTGACAACAGGGTCCCTGGCTTCGTGATTGACAGCATCTCTAATTGTATGCACTCACTCATGACAATTTGATTAAAATATTACGCTGAAGTCTCGCCCCCTGTTTGTTCCTTTCCTCCAAACCTAATTTTGATTTAAAAAATAGAGATTACCTCCACAAGCATGACTGAGGACGCTATTAACTTCTACTTCATCTTTATTACTGATGTGATTTTAACATATGTATGGCTTTGGTTTCGCTCCCTTTGTTTTCTGCTCTCTCGCCAACCCTCTCTCTCGTTCTCCACCCTTCTTTCTCTAAGAGATCTTGACGAATACAGTTTATGGAAGGAGAAGAGACATCTGTTAGCTGGGGTTTGATGCACTGTCACAGAGGGGGAATTGAATCAGGACAGGAAGTCCACGTCAGAGAAAACGGGAGAATCAAGAATATGGAATCTGTGAGATCATCTCCAGACACAAGAAGATTCCAACATGATCTGATCCTTCTGGATCATTCTGGACCATTATAGATCCCATATGATCCAATGGGATGTTGAGAAAAGTCAACAATGAATTGACAATGAGAATACTCATTCTAGCTTGTTGGGAATTCTAATACAGATGAACTATAATGTATTCTTAATGAGTTACCTATGAGTTACATGATTTAATACATATGGAAGTAATTAAGGAATAATCTAGAGCTTTGTCCTGGTTGACCAAATATTGAAAATCCAATGGCTATCTAATCCGAGTGGTATCCTGTCTTGTATGCTCACACCATTACAATAGAGGGTAAACATTCCAGGACAGCTCATGTATCACGCCAACAGTATTTCCCTGGCATCCGTACAGATAAACATGACGGATACCAGAGAGCCCTTAACCCTTATTTCATACAGACGTTTTCCGACCTCAGACAGTGTCAGTTCACTTTTAAACACCAGCATTCCCTCACTCCTCATAGGATGATAACATTAGCTGAGTACCAGGGCCAATGGAATATCAACCTCTGTCGCTTTTGAGTAGCTACAGTGAACTCTGTAAAATAGAGGTTGTCCATCCTCGTTTTAGGTCATCAATTCAATTAGTTAATTCTCCTTTAAGATGACTATAAATCTGTGGTGATTTAACCTACTTCTCTTCTCAATAAAACACCTCTCTCCAGCACCCCCAAGCTTCCCCTCCTAAAGCCTTCCTGCCTTCCCGCTGCAAGCTAAATAAATCTATTGTAATGTGATAGCTGAGAGCAGGGGAAGCTTGGGGGTGCTGATACCATGTATCATTCACCTGATTTGAATTGTAGCTCTCTTCTTTGAACCACTGCCAATTCATTTTGTACATTAAAAATTGGTCAGGGTTGATAAGATTCCATTTTCACGGTTGGCAATGCAGAACTGGCGAAAGAATACAATTACAGACCCCAGGGTAAACTCTCCGAATGTCAACTTGATGTAAATGATCAGAAGCCGCTGCACAAAAGAACAGGCTTCAACTTCAACAACAACCCCCCCACCCCCACCCCACCCCACCTATCCCTCTTCTTCCTGTCTCTTTTACTTTCTCTCTCACTGTCTCCACTCGGAACCCTTTCACCCTGGCAGTCATAGCTCTGCAGTGTTGTTATAACTGCCAGAAATGTAGAGTTTAGTCTGGGCTGAAAAGGAAAGGAGGTGATATAGGGTTCAGTCTGGGCTGAAAGGAGGTTATATAGGGTTCAGTCTGGGCTGAAAAGGAAAGGAGGTGATATAGGGTTCAGTCTGGGCTGAAAGGAGGTTATATAGGGTTCAGTCTGGGCTGAAAAGGAAAGGAGGTGATATAGGGTTCAGTCTGGGCTGAAAGGAGGTTATATAGGGTTCAGTCTGGGCTGAAAAGGAAAGGAGGTGATATAGGGTTCAGTCTGGGCTGAAAGGGGGTTATATAGGGTTCAGTCTGGGCTGAAAAGGAAAGGAGGTGATATAGGGTTCAGTCTGGGCTGAAAGGAGGTTATGTAGGGTTCAGTCTGGGCTGAATGGAGGTTATATAGGGTTCAGTCTGGGCTGAATGGAGGTTATATAGGGTTCAGTCTGGGCTGAAAGGAGGTTATATAGGGTTCAGTCTGGGCTGAAATGAGGTTATATAGGGTTCAGTCTGGGCTGAATGGAGGTTATATAGGGTTCAGTCTGGGCTGAAAGGAGGTTATATAGGTTTCAGTCTGGGCTGAAATGAGGTTATATAGGGTTCAGTCTGGGCTGAAAGGAGGTTATATAGGGTTCAGTCTGGGCTGAATGGAGGTTATATAGGGTTCAGTCTGGGCTGAATGGAGGTTATATAGGGTTCAGTCTGGGCTGAAATGAGGTTATATAGGGTTCAGTCTGGGCTGAAAGGAGGTTATGTAGGGTTCAGTCTGGGCTGAAAAGGAAAGGAGGTTATATAGGGTTCAGTCTGGGTTGAAAAGGAAAGGAGGTTATACAGGGTTCAGTCTGGGCTGAAAGGAGGTTATGTAGGGTTCAGTCTGGGTTGAAAAGGAAAGGAGGTTATATAGGGTTCAGTCTGGGCTGAAAGGAGTTCATATAGGGTTCAGTCTGGGCTGAAAGGAGGTTATGTAGGGTTCAGTCTGGGTCGAAAAGGAAAGGAGGTTATATAGGGTTCAGTCTGGGCTGAAAGGAGTTTATATAGGGTTCAGTCTGGGCTGAAAGGAGGTTATGTAGGGTTCAGTCTGGGCTGAAAAGGAAAGGAGGTTATGTAGGGTTCAGTCTGGGCTGAAAGGAGGTTATATAGGGTTCAGTCTGGGCTGAAAGGAGATCATATAGGGTTCAGTCTGGGCTGAAAGGAGGTTATGTTGGGTTCAGTCTGGGCTGAAAGGAGGTTATGTAGGGTTCAGTCTGGGCTGAAAGGAGGTTATGTAGGGTTCAGTCTGGGCTGAAAGGAGGTTATATAGGGTTCAGTCTGGGCTGAAAGGAGGTTATATAGGGTTCAGTCTGGGCTGAAAGGAGATTATATAGGGTTCAGTCTGGGCTGAATGGAAAGGAGATTATATAGGGTTCAGTCTGGGCTGAATGGAGGTTAGATAGGATTCAGTCTGGGCTGAAAGGAGGTTATGTAGGGTTCAGTCTGGGCTAAATGGAAAGGAGGTTATATAGGGTTCAGTCTGGGCTGAATGGAAAGGTCTGGGCTGAGGTTATATTCAGTCTGGGCTTTATGTAGGGTTCAGTCTGGGCTGAATGGAGGAGGTTATATAGGGTTCAGTCTGGGCTGAATGAAAATGTAGGGTTCAGTCTGGGCTGAAAGGAGGGGTTCAGTCTGGGCTGATAGGAGGTTATATAGGGTTCAGTCTGGGCTGAATGGAGGTTATATAGGGTTCAGTCTGGGCTGAATGGAGGTTATATAGGGTTCAGTCTGGGCTGAAATGAGGTTATGTAGGGTTCAGTCTGGGCTGAAAGGAGGTTATGTTAGGGTTCAGTCTGGGCTGAAAGGGTTTCAGGTTAGGTTATGTAGGGTTCAGTCTGGGCTGAAAGGAGGTTATGTAGGGTTCAGTCTGGGCTGAAAGGAGGAAAGGAGTTGGGCTGTAGGGTTCAGTCTGGGCTGAAAGGAGGTTATGTAGGGTTCAGTCTCGGCTGAATGGATGTTATATAGGTTTCAGTCTGGGCTGAAAGGAGGTTATGTAGGGTTCAGTCTGGGCTGAAAGGAGGTTATGTAGGGTTCAGTCTGGGCTGAAAGGAGGTTATGTAGGGTTCAGTCTGGGCTGAAAGGAGGTTATGTAGGGTTCAGTCTGGGCTGAAAGGAGGTTATGTAGGGTTCAGTCTGGGCTGAATGGAGGTTATGTAGGGTTCAGTCTGGGCTGAAAGGAGGTTATATAGGGTTCAGTCTGGGCTGAAAGGAGGTTATGTAGGGTTCAGTCTGGGCTGAAAGGAAAGGAGGGATGTAGGTTGATCCCAATATGGTTTTGTAATACTATGTATGGGTTAGGTCCCAAATGGCACCATATTCCAATATAGTGCACTACTTTTGACCAGTCATATGGGTCCTGTGTGTGTGTGTGTTTGTGTGTGTGTGTGTTTTTGTATGTGTGTGTGTGTGTGTGTGTGTGTGTCTGCGTGTGTGTGTGCATATGTGTGTGCATGTGTGTATATGGACATAATGTTTCATGTGAAGACTTGAGTCCAGAATGACACTAGCTACACAAACACATGTTTCCCGAAGCAACCAGGTGTTGATAAATGGTTGAAACAAATATTATAATGCCCAACTCACTCATCTCCGTTACAAGAACGTTTTCACTGTTTCAATGAAGACTTCAGTAGGAGCATCAAAATAGGCTCATTTCAAAGACACTTTACATGTTAATAATGTCATATGCCTTAGCACAAATACATATCAAACGAACTTCACTCAATATGTCTAAGACCTTCTTATATGTAGTCTGCACAAACGTGTTGATTAAGCATACAATGTTCAGAAACATTTCTGAGATTGGGTTGAGGAAAGTGCATCCTAACCTTAGGATCAGCTTGTCAATGAATACTTTACTTTATATACCAAACTCAGGAAAAAAACGAAATTACAATATAATATAATACCCTGGTTTATGCTATAGAAATATAACAGGAGCCTTTCCATGCATGAAATCACTTTCTATAGAAAACAACCATTTTCTATATCTCACTTTGCTTACGTATGCCAAGAGTTATCTTTCTCTAAGCCACTGAAAATATACAACTGAACAGAAGATACGGTTGTTGAGACCATTCCAGAAAACGCAGGTTGAAATATTGTCATGTTTATTGCACAACATGGAGTGCCCTTGCTAAAACCAGTCTGGTAAATAGGTCACACACACACACACAACACGACCCCTACATGCTCTCAGAGAACCTTGGGTGTATTCCAGGGGTAGTACATTTCAACAATCACAAACAATTATGCTGCATGCCGTTACACAGAAAAGACAAAACTCAAAACAATCATAAAAGAAGAGAACAGAAAAAAATATAAGTATGACAGAGGGAGAGGCAGACAAGGAAAGAGCAAGAGGTGAGGCGGACGGTAGCAACACGGTCGTCTAATTGTGAGGTGTCAGAGCATCCAGCAGCCTGTGCTGGGGCTGGCACAGCAAGGTGACACCGGAGGACCGCGTGGCAGGAAAGGCACACGGTGTCAGAGTTGCCGACACTTGAATACCTTAGACAGTAGATATTTAGATACAGTAACACCCCATTACAGCCTGGAACAGAGACATCAGAGAGAACAGAGACAGAGAGAACAGAGAAAAAAAGAAGGCATGTTCAATTCGTGGCTGCAACACATGGACAGTGTATCCTGTTGAGCCCAGGCATCTCTTGCTGACTTCCAGTTAGGTGTGTGTAACCGCTGTAATAGGAGATCAATCTAAGAGCCCGACAGTCACTTTGACAGAAAATAATGAGTCCAGAGAGTTCTACCACATAAAGGGGATAGGTAGAAAGAGAGGGGGAGAGGTAGAGAGAGAGGGGGGAGGTAGAGAGAGCGGGGGAGATGTAGAGAGAGAGGGGGAGGTAGAGAGAGAGGGGGAGAGGTAGAGAGAGGGGGGAGGTAGAGAGAGAGATACCGCCATACTTTACTAAGCTGTCTCACTAGCCTATTTCTCGAGACCGGATGGGTTGTATATTATATGATTGTTAATTTGTAATAAAAATAATTTCCTTTCACTTGATTTTAGCAATGATTTTTTTGTTGTTCTCTGTGTTGAGTTTTTAAAACCTCTTGTAAACTTTTTACTGTAGGCATATTCTTTGTCCTAACATTTGTTTTACTTAATTAAAAAGGCTTCCATCATTGTAAGCAACAGGCTAGCTTAGGTCAAGGCTCCTCTCTCACTCTCTTCTCAGCTGCATGGGCACGTGCTCGCAAGGAGTGTGAGAATGGTGCTGAAGCGTGAATTCTGGGTGTAGATTATGATAGACAGCCTCTCCTGGACAATTTAGACAGGCTACAATTGTATTTAACAGGCAATTAGGCCTACCATCTAATGTGAACCCTGGTGAACCTACCACCCCCCCCTGAGAAGCATAGTTAGTCTATTTATTAAGTACAAATGTTTTTGTGTTAATTTTGGTGCTGCAAAAATAAAGAATAAAATAAAAAACGAACACAACCATTTGGGCAGGTTACAATTTTACTTATCAGCAAACAAAAATACTGGACCAAATACTGGACCTACCCCTACATACCTATAAGACTGCTGAACAGCTTCTACCCCCAAGCCATCAGACTGCTGAACAGCTTCTACCCCCAAACCATAAGACTGCTGAACAGTTAATCAAATGGCTACTGTGTATAAGACAGTAGTTTTGGAATTGTTAGTTAGATTACTTGTTGGTTATCACTGCATTGTCGGAACTAGAAGCACAAGCATTTCGCTACACTCGCATTAACATCTGCTAACCATGTGTATGTGACAAATAAAATTGTATTTGATTTGATTTGAATGGCTAACTGAACTATTTGCATTGACCCTTTTTACAATAACTCCATGCACTGACTAGAGTCTACCCACGCAATCACACATACTTACACTGACAGTCCAACACACACATACACACGCACTACATACGCTCACCAGTGGTATAAGGAACTTAAGTGAAAATACTTTAAAGTACTACTTAAGTAGATCTTTTTTGGAATCTATACTTTACTATTTATATTATTAAAAATTGTATTCTAGTCCTGGCTCATCCTATATAATACTGCTGTACACACCTTTTCTATTCATATACAAGTATTCACCCCCCTTGGCATTTTTCTTATTTTGTTACCTTACAACCTGGAATTAAAACATTTCTGCTCACTCTTCCGTAAAGCACAGTTCTATGGAGTGTACGGCTTAAAGCGGTCCTATGGACAGATACTCCAATCTCCTCTGTGGAGCTTTGCAGCTCATTCAGGCTATCTTTGTTCTCTTTGTTGCCTATCTGATTAATGCCCTCCTTGCCTGGTCCAAGAGTTTTGGTGGGCGGCTCTATCTTGGCAGGTTTGTTGTCGTGCAATATTCTTAAAATGTTTTATTAATATATTTAATTGTGCTCTGTGGGATGTTCAAAGTTTCTGATATTTTTTATAACCCAACCCTGACCTGTACGTCTCCACAACTTGTCCCTGACCTGGTTGGAGAGCTCCTTGGTCTTCATGGTGCCGCTTGCTTGGTGGTGCCTCCCTGCTTAGTGGTGTTGCAGACTCTGGGACCTTTCAGAACTGGTGTATATATACTGAGATAATGTGACACTTAGATTTTGCACAGGTGAACTTTATTTAACTAATTATGTGACTTCTGAAGGTAATTGGTTTCACCAGATCTTATTTAGGGGCTTCATAGTAAAAGGGTGAATACATATGCATGCACCACTTTAAAAATATATATTTTATTTTTTAAACAAGTCATTTCTTTTCATTTCACTTCATCAATTTGGACTATTTTATGTATGTCCATTACATGAAATCCAAATAAAAATCCATTTAAATTACAGGTTGTAATGCAACAAAATAGGAAAAACGCCAAGGGGGATGAATACTTCCGCAAGGCACTGTACATGTTTCAAGCTTACCACCATAGTCCCTGTGCCCAAGAACACCACGGTAACTTGTCTAAATGACTATCGACCCGTAGCACTCACATCTGTTGCAATAAAGTGCTTTAAAAGGCTGGTCAAGGCTCATATCAACACCATCAACCCAGAAACCCTAGACCCACACCAATTTTCTGGGACTAAACACCTCCCTCTGCAACTGGATCCTGAACTTCCTGACGGGAAGTTCCTGTCGGGAAGTCAAGGGGGGTGAATACTTTTGCAAGGTACTGTACTGTCCATCAGTGGCAGTCGGTGCCGTGTAAGATGTGTCAGGACGATTTATTTGTTTCATGAGCATGGCCTTGTATCTGTTACAGAATATTGGCTGACATATTCCATTCACACAGTTCAATGTAACAGCGATAGGTTTAGGGTTCTACATGATACTTGAATTTTCCCTATATCCATTACAACGTAGGTGCATACAGGCCAAGAGAATAATTGGAGATGACAGACAGTGACATATTCAATAACGCCTGAATCATTCAGGTATGTTTATCCCCGTTTCTTATCATTTGCTTCAGTAAAATAACTTTTTTCAACAGAATTGGCGGAATAAATACAACCTTGATCACGCGTAAACACAGTTCACTTCCATAGCAGTCAATTTGTATTCTGTTTCGCATCTATGTGCTCTCCTCTCACCTTTTACCTTCGCTTGTGGACTTCAATGCACAACACATCAGAGGTATGTGACCAGGCAAAAAAACTTTCCAAGCCAATCCATATCATAACCACTACACACAGCCTACATCGCTGTCACCATATTAGCTAAAGTAATGTCATAGTCAAAATAGCTAAAAGAACTAACGCGTTAGTAAACCTGCTACAATCATGCAGTAACGTTAGTGTACAGATACCCCGGCAGGCCCCAGTGACAATAAATTAGTAAAACCAAAAGATTACCATGACTTGGAAGAGTTCCAGTGTTGTGTTGGATAGTCATAGCCAGCTAACTAATATAGCATCAGTCTCTTTGAGCAGGGTGTTTGAGTAGGCTTAACTAGTTAGCTGCATTGGCTTCTCCTTTATTTTGGAGGAAATTAATTTGTTCAAAACTGTTCAACTATTGTCTTTCGGTTTCTTTGAGTGAACTACTCACCACACGTTATGAACTGCAGTGCTAGATAGCTGTAGCTTATGCTTTCAGTACTATATTAATTCTCTGATCCTTTGATTGGGTGGACACCATGTCAGTTCATCCTGCA